>NC_043975.1:25794975-26094975 GCF_902148855.1 Sphaeramia orbicularis | reverse complement strand
AACTTCAAAGTTTAGCTTTTCTTCAGCTGCTCTGTATTTTCTACCAACCTCAGCATTAATCATTGAATTAAATAAGCAACCATTCAGTCACTATTCATTATTCAGACATTTCACTATATTAAAATTGATGTACACAGTTTGTAAATCTTAAGATGTTCATTTTGGCTAATGCTTCTTAAATTGACTTACTGCCAATCATATGAATGAATCATATCTATTAATTAAAAAAAAAAAAAATTACTGAGGTCTAATGTTCGGTGACACAAAAATGACAATAAATATCACAATTTACCTTGCCTGTGCGCTGCACACTGCAGATTTGTCCAAAATAACCTCAAATGGTCAGGATACAAATGGAAAGACATACTGTTTTTGATTTGTTGTTGCTTTTTTCAGTGTTATGCACGTCACATCCAAGAATCCATTGGAATGAATCAAAACAAAACCAATTATGGTGAATACACTTGCTATAATACAGTATTAAAACCATTCATTATAGATAGGTGTTAATTCTAATAGGGTTTCCTGACTTTGAAGAGGTTGTCGTTCATAATTCAGATACCTGGTGGGGCTGCAATGCATGTCTTTTTCAGAAACATAAATCTAACACTTGACTTCAGGAGCCATATGCTGAGGCTGGAGGCTCCTCTTGTGTTTGGAGCTGGCTGATGGATCTAGGCTGGTGTCATATCCTGATCTTCTCACCATCCGGAGTCAGTGGGGATGCTTGTGTTTGGGTGACGAGGGACCAGGCAACATGAGCAGACAGGATGTAGGCAGCGAGTTGTGGCAGATAGACATGTGTCACTAAGACGGTGGGAGACATGGAAGGACACCTATGGGTTAAGAGACATTGAAGCTTTCTGAAAGTCTTAGAAGATTATGTTGGAAGAGAATGTGAGGGCAAGACACAGAGTGAGACTAAGTGAAAGAGATATTGTGGCTTTCTCTTTCGTTCTTTTTTTTTTTTTTAAATCTAGAACTAGCCTCCACATTCTTGCATGCAGATACACAGAATAACATACTTTTTTTTTTTTTTTTTTTTTTTTTTTTTTTTTTAACAGAGATTGTTGTTCTGAAATCAAATGAGATGATGAACTGAAACTTTGTTTTGAGTGTAAATAGGAAAAAAATATAAAGGTGAACAAAAGCCAAAGAGAAATTACAAATTTAAACGGAACATTCCAGAATATATAAGGCAATAAATTACCCAAAAATGAATTAAAAACAAAAAAGTCACAATGTACAACTATTTCATTGTGGCTCTTTAACATCCCTTTATGTTTGAAATGGAGTAGAAGAAGACAAAATTATATTGTCCTACCCCAATTTTATATGACTTTATGTGTTCAGTCCGTTTAAAAAAGAGTGTAGGTCATTTATTACATTATTTAATTGTACCTTTTTAACATACCCATATGCATCTATTTTCCCCATATCTTTATAGTGTTGAGTTCAGTGTCAAAAAATATCATGAATAAAATGGAAATAAAATTTATATTGGGTCACAAAAACTCACACCATGTCACGTTTGCCTTGACAGAAGTTGTTTTGTTGAGACTGAATTCCCTCCAATATGGAATATAGTATATATAGGCAAGACACATTGCATTAGATAATTCATTTGTTACATTGTTTTAAATAGTTTCGCATTTCATTGGTTGTTTTTTCAAACCTGGTTTGTGTGATGTTTTTGTGTGTGAATCTGTCTGTGCAAACCCATAGTGACGCATGTGAGTGTGATAATGGGGGTGGGTGGGACAGTCCATCATCACCCAGTTTAGGAATGAGAAGACTGGGACCACATGCCCATCTTTTAACTGTGTCAGATCGAGGTAGCCCCTCCAGATCATGTTGCTGTCACACACAACGCTGAAAAACATTTTCAAGAGAAATACCAAGAGGAACCCCCCCCCTTTTTTTTTTTTTTTTTTTTTTTTTTATATGTTTAGTACATAATCAAAATATTCTGCATTAAATAATTTGCATCTGGCAAAAATTTGTTGTGACATGTCCTCTCACATTTGATAGTCCCAAATTGCTAAACATTTCAATATTGTTCCTCAAAAGTTAAACTCCTTTCTTTAGTTTTTTTTTTTCTTATTGTGTTTACAGTGATGGATTCAGGTTCCTGCATTGCATGTATATGATCATCAACTCCATAATTATAATATCACAGATCTTGTTCACAGGTCCTCCTTGAGTCTAATTTTAGTTAAAGTCAATTTTTTTTTTTTCCTGCACTAGATCAATCAAAAAACATACTGTCAAATGTATGGTAAATTATTCTTCACAATAAATGGAGAACAGGGCAGTGAATGACCATGAAAACACAATTTTTATGAAAAATCTTTACATTCATTCCAATGCATTACATTTGTTTCATTCTGTTCAGGTTTTATTTCCACCCTCAGTCTGACAGGGGACCAACTCCAAGAATATTCATAAATAAAGTGTGTATTGTGTTGTTTCTTTTTAATGTTAGTCTGAAGACTTTATTGCATTGACAGTCTTCAAAGTTGCACACCTGAATAAATCACAAAAAATAGTCAATAATTCAGTTTAAGAATTGGTCAGTGACATACAGGATTCAGTTTAACAGAGAAATATCCTAATTAATGTGGAAAACATACAGGTTTCCAAATCTGGCTCTATATGAAAGGTTTGTATTTACAGTATAATGACTGTATACCAGTGTAAATATCAGTTCTTTGTTGTCTTTTATGAGCTGAAACTGTCAACAATCAGAAACTTTTTTTTTTTTTTTTTTTTTTTTAAATCATCCAGTGATGAATGTGTGCATGTTTCTGTATGTGTTGGCTTTCGAGTGTGTGTGTGTGTGTGTGTGTGTGTGTGTGTGTCCGGCGTAGCTGTGAGGAACTCCTTCAGCCAGTCCCTGTGTCTGTCAGCTGGCGAGCATTCTCAATATAAGCACTCTAATTGCTCAGAAAATTACAGCTAACAATGATCGCACTTGACACAGGCTGACATTACGGTGACACCACAGAGCCTCGTGCGCCTGAGCCCTTCCCTTCCCCCCAGTGTGCTTCCATCCTCAGCTCCTCTCCTCTCCTTTCCCTACCCAACACCCTCCTCGGGATGTTGTGCCAGCCCCCATTGACCGAAGCCTTGCCCCCGGTGACCGCCGTGTGCCCTCTGCTTGTTGAAGCTGTCCAAAGCAGAGATGTCACAAAGTTCAATCTGCTTTGGCATCGCTTTCTGCCACCCCCCATCTGTCAGACAAACCGTTTGAACCATGATGTGTTCCTTCGTGCTTCGTGTGTGATCTGTAATTCATAGGTATAAATGTGGTCGTGTATTTTAAACTTTTTTTTTTGTATTTTTAAACATGGATGCTTTCTTTACATGTTGTCTTCAATCTTAGGTTAAAGATTATGCCACAAAAACAATGCAACAAAGACCAACAATGTAAGAGCCAGGTAACAGCTCTACTTCAGTCCAAAGCAAATGAAGATGAATGAAAAAAAATTAACAATTTAATTTAACAGCTTATAGTGTTCCTATGTAATTAATATGATTAACACATACTCATCTAAGCAATGTTTCTTTTCACATCAGAATCACAACCTTAAAGTATTTACGTACAGAGCAAAGTTTCCCTGAGCCACAGTTACATATACAGTAAATACATGTGTGCACATGTGGATATGAGTAAATGCCTGTATGAGCGTGTGCACAAACGTGTCCGTATACACAAGCCCCTGCAGGCTGGAATGTGTCACCTCTTTGTCTTGTCAGTGTTAATGTGAGCATGGCTATCCAGGCGTGGAACTGTGACAGATCAAGAGATGAACCCTTCTACCCCACCCACTTTCACCTCTATCATCCCATTTCTTCTCTTATGCACCCCCTTGTCCCTCTGCTTCCAGCATGTGGATTAAATATCCTTTACTGTCCAGGAATCACCTCTGGCATATGGACTTTTTATAAATATAATTTCAGGTCAGAACCTGTCCGTCACTGTTGTGTATCACCACCAGATGCCCAGTGGGCGCTGCAGGGGTGGCAGAGACAATCAGAGGTGATTGCTGGTTATAACAATGCAACAAGCAGGGGTAGTGCTCATGGCTGAGAGCCATCGTGTCACAACTTGTAGTATAAATGACAGCAAATGCGTGATTGGGTATGTTAAATGCATTAAAAATGCAGTGTGGCTAGTTATGGTTGTGACAGGCAGGTAAGGTGCTGCTGTCACAAGATGTAGCCTTCTTTAACCTGACCTTTCCATTATAGTGTGTGCAAAGCACCACATACACGGTAAACATCGTGGCTTTGTGGGTGAAACTGTGCACTGCTGTTTCTGATGTTCATATGTGAAATTATTCAAAAGCCAGACTTCGTACAAACCTCAGATTTTACCTGATAGCAGATTTTAAAGATTGCAGTTGTTTACACAAATGTAGTCACTCTATTGGTACAAATGTGTTAGATCTAACCGCTTCCCTTCTAGTTAGGCCACAGAAAATTCATTCTGTGTTTAGTATTCCATTTTATGATGCAAATGTGGACTAACCTAAGTGTGATTCTGTGTTTAGTCTAGTCATTAGAGGATATCTAAACATAAAGCCCTTTTTACCCTTGGGCACACTGGCTGCAAGGTATTGTCATCAGTTGGTTGTCCGTCTCTGTCCCAAAACTTTGCCATGCATTGGTAAATCAGGCCACTGGGGGCAGTAGTACATCTGATAAGTCAGGCTGAGGGTTTTCAAGTGTGTGCATGTTGTGTTCTGCAATAGGGATGGGAATCATCTATTTGCACACACACAACATAAAGACAACTCAGCAAATCAGTTAGAATTTAGAATTTCACTTCAATATACAGCATTTCTATTGGACTTTAACAGACAAAACTCAAGATCAAGAGATTCCCCATATTCACACTCAATATAAGCCAAATTTCTTACAGTAACAGAATCTATTTCTGTAATCTATTGACCACAGCAGACGCTGTGGGAGGACCCACACGGCAAGACTGATTTGTTGTCGTCTTGTGGTCTGCTTTTCTCTGACTTGCTCAGTGGAATCCTTATGACTCAGAGGGTCGACATTATCGTTGCAGAGACCACTTAACACAGTCACAGAGTCTTCCACAGTCACTTATGTGACAGACAGGTTTTTATGATTAATAACCTGCAGTGATGTAGTTTTTCCACTTAGGCCATGCTTGTGCTCATTTCTGCCACTAAAATACAATCATGTCCACCAGTTTCTTCCAACCACCTACAATAAGATGCTCAGAATAAACTGATAATTTGCCAGCAGTGGTCAGATAATTGTAATGAGTGTTAAATAAGTATCTCTTTGGTTGTTTGATTATGGATGGTTTCATGCCCTACAGAAGAATTCTGTTTTAGTGTATCTGGTAAGTGAATCTTCTTCAAAAATATTTTTACAACATAAATGTTTTAAGACTGAAATGGAAATTATGGTCAAGACCCACAGTGGTATGTTCATACGTGAGTCATTCTTTTGTGGGGGGAGTTTTTATATATCACACAATCACCACCACTACAGACATTTGACAAACAGCAGACATGTCACTAACCTTTTTCCCATCAGTCAGATTTCAAAGCACTGGACACAATAGAACCATAGGGAACCACCAAAAATATTAGCAATTCTGTGGGCAAGAATATTAGGGAGAAATTTCACCTAAAAGCATCAATTTCAACCTTATGGAGGAGCTAGAGACAAAGTCTGTGGATTACACTGATATCTACAGTATTCATTTATTTATTTATTGAGGAGATTATCTACTTCAGAGGTTAAATGTGCCAATACTTTGACAGATCAATTGAAAAATAAATGGCAAGTGCCAGTTAGGTATTGTGTCCAAGTTATATGAGGAAGTATTATTACATAGATACGAATTATATTTATATAAGATATTACAAAGCAAATGTATTCTGATGTGCAGACAGGATTTAGAAGTAGCTCAGATGATAGCTATTCTCATAATATTTTATAGAATTTCACATTTTGGCCTAGTAAACTGTCCTTATTTTAATTCTGGAAACATTTTGCAATAGGTCAGTGTTGTAATTATTGTACCCAGAAACATAATTTGTACAGGACTAGTTGGGTATAGATCCCAACATGTGGTGTATTGACTGTGATCACTGACAGATGAAGAGGTTGAGTTCCTTTCATGAAAAATCTATTGCTAATTGGATTTACTTATTAATTCTCACAGACCCCTCAAACATTTGTCTTTTTTTGATTTGGTGATCATTTGGGCTGTGATTCATATTATGGCATTCATTCTGACAAGATTGTTTCTCTTTAGGCTTTTTTTTTTTTTTTAACCCATATAGACCCAAACAGCCAACGCCGACCAAAACTATCTACTGAACTGATGTAAACTGTTTAATACCTGTTGATCAACTAATCCTATCAATACATGTGAATTAGTGTAAAATCCAATTTCTCATCTTTTCATGGTCATCAGATATGACCCATTTGGACGTTCAGAGGCTCTGTAGTGAATGTGGAAATACTGTCATCTTCTGCAACACTGATTCACCAGTAAAACTCATGGAGTTGGATCAATGACAGTGGATGGACACACTGGGGTTAAGTTCAGTTAATGAAATATTTTACCGAAAAGTCACTTTTCCTGCAGTTTTCTCTGTAGTAATAACCCTCAACTTTAATCTGAGCTTTCGTGAACATCCACATGACCAGTAAATTAAATATAGGAAAATACTTGATGATCACTGAAAAAACACAAAATACAGAGGATTATGTCATGATAAATTATGATAAATCAGTTGAAAGTTAAATGTAGAGAACAAAATATTTTGGAACAGACACAAAAGTAACACTGTGTCTTTTTGGGTTAAATGTATAATTTACTCTTACAGGTCTATCACATGTTACTGACACTTTTTGACCTCCTCTGGGAAACCTGGAGCTAAAAATGTACACACAAAAAAACTGCTGTAAACTACATCACATATGAAGAAAAAAAAAACATTAATAATTTCTCCCAGTTAAGTTCTGCTCACAACTATAAAATGTTTAATCATTTTTCAGTATTTTAACCTGTGATGCCTCTTGTTTTATTAAAAAAACAACACAAAATATATACATGTATTTTTTCCATATAATACATGGTGGAGGTATGTGGCATTTTTATATATCATGTCTTTGACATATCAGAGATTAGCAACAAATTATACTTGTAGTTTTTATTGTAAGATTTTTAAAATGTTAATTTTCTAATTAAGACTGATTTGATTACAATATGATGATCTTACAGCAGTTTTTCTGCGTGTGATATTGACAGAAGTTAAACTGAAAAAAAAACCTTCCTATTTTTGAAACCTACATTAGATCCCCCTTGTGCTGAAACTAACATGATTTCCACATCGTCCACTGGAGATGCCTCTTTCATATAAAAAGTTTTAGTTTTATTCCACTCATAGGACCCTTGGCTCTTGCTGTTTGGCGCTCCTGTCACTCATCCAGCCTCATTGATGGAGGTGTGGTGAAAGAGGAGGTGGTGGTGGTGGTTGTTGGGGATGTGTGATGTGTTGTGACAGCGGGAGCCAGGGCTGGCGGGCGGTCACCATGCGGCACCATATTGCCAGGCTCCCCGGGGATGAGGGATCAGCATGCCAGCCTTGCCAAGAAGTGCTAATAGGCGCAACACGTCTTGCTTTCACACATTAAGGCAAGCGAAGGGTGACAGATCAGAGCTGTGATACTGCCGCCTGTAAGGATAAAAAGGGCCACGCTGCCTGTTTGCCATGCAGTTCAGGCTAATGATGAAAACTCCCCGAGTCGAGCAATATGCCCAACAATCACTGAGTTGATATGTCTGCAGACAGACATCTCTCTGTCTCTCTTGTCACAGAGTAGAGACCAATACATTCTCACTCCTCACCAGTGTGACGCTCACCTCCATATTGTAACTGACAATAAAGTTACACGTGTTGAAATGGGATCAACACTTTGGGAAGAAGACATCCACATTCTCACCCAGAGCGGCCAGGGTCAAGTGGGTTGCTCTGGGCTACAACACCTTTGTCACATCTGATACCAGAACCCACAGCTTGGACATAGTCTGTTGAGCTGAATATTTCACTGTGGATAGGAAATGAGAGCTTCTGCACACTCACTCACTTGTTACTTCCACTTTAGGCGCCATATGCTTGATTTGGCAGGTTCTCAAACACCTGCCTCCGTTTATTTGCCTCACAGATTATTTGGGCCTGTTTGTATAAGTATGATTGAACAGCAGAATGACTGATGAGGGTCCATTTTACATGTGCAGCCAGAGACATGTGTATATGTTTGTATTATTTAACACAGATGCAAGATCGATATTTGTATTTAGCTGATAAAATGGTATGAATACCCACACAACATTGTAAGAGAGACTACATTCAGCATTATTTCAGAGTTGTATAACAGAAGTTGATACACCCAGCTCAGTGCTTTTAATATTAATACCTGAATAAAATATTTGGAACCTGAGGAGAATATTCCTTTTTTTTTTTTCAGAAGGTTTTCATCTTAAGGGATCTCTGCAGGTCATAAAGTCAAAAGGTATTTCTTCCGTGTCAGTGGGACAAAGGTAAACTCAGAGGTACTGTGTCAGGCTTCAGAGACACAGTTTATTCTGGTGGATACATCAGAATACCCTCATTGATCAAATATTAACGGTGAGTACAGTGCTGACATTAAAAAGTGGAACTTCTTTCGCTAGCTTCCTCTTTTTACTACCACTGGTTACTGTCTGACACCCATAATAAATAATGTGTCACGGACATGAACATAAATGTCCAGTGAGACGTTACACAAAGCTAAATGTTTCATGGGAGATTCCAGATGAAGACAGTGTGGTGCTAATGTGAAATCAGGCAATTACACATGAAAACTAAGTGAATTATTGATGGAGATAATGGCTCACCTCTGTCTCAACTCTGACGTTTGTGCGGAGACCAACCTCTCTGAGGAAAAAAAAAAGTGCTGATCAAATAGTAGGCTAACTGACAACACACTAGACAGATATTGTTTGGTCAGTTTTATATTTTTATTGTAATGCAAAGACTAACATTTTTAATCACATGCTTGCTGTGGATTAATTTCGATTAATCACGATTAAATACGCATTTTTAATTATATTAATCGCATTTAATTTTACATGAGTGAACAGACTCAAGAAAGAAGGGAATATATATGCACTTAACGTGTTTGTCACAAGCTGGGCGACGCATTAGCTGAAGTGCAAGCAGAATCTCCAACTAACGTATGCTTCGCATTAATGTGGTATTTGAAGCTGGAAGGGCTTTGGTGAAAACTCCGCCCTGCAGAGTGTGCATAATACTGTAGGTCTGTCAACCATTCCGTCTTGCTTTTTTGTACTCATATTTTCATCCAGAGGACCAACATGCTGTTTAGCATCTTCCATCTTTATGGGTTGGTTCTGCTACCTGTCACTATCGGATCAACTGCCCATTTGCACATGTGCAATGGTAACTCTACTTGAACAAGCTGCCTGAAATGTGTTAGCAGAAACATTCAGAGTCATTCTGCTGCAGATGGATAAATTGCATTAAAATTTTTAATCAGTTTAATCATAATGATGGATTAATCTGTGTTAATTCATTAATTTTGACAGCCTTAGTTTAAAAAAAAAAGCCCTTGTGTAAAAAAATAAATAAAATAAAAAAGTTCATTATTTGTCTGTCTTTGTGTGGTATTTATTATAAATTACATAAATCTGAGATGGTAACATTCCTCTCCTGACCAGTTCTGGGATTATTCTGGTTATCTACGTAAATAAAATACCACAATATTTAAAAAAAATTCACAATTTTACCATATAGTAAAAATCATAATTGCTTAAAAGTACAGAAATACATTTTAACTAATTATTAAATGCTTTCCTTTAATGGACTTCTGCCTCCAAAATGTAATGTAATGGAGCAACATTTGGCAAAAAAAGAAAAGGGAAATACTCAAGTACCTATAATTGTGTTGTTGTGAGTTCTTCACATAGTTTTCACTAAAGGCAGCTGTGGCACAGCTGGTAAGTAGGTTGGTAGAAGGTTGGTGGTTCAATCACTGACCCATGTCCACATGTGTCCCAAGTGTCCTTAGGCAAGACACTGAACCCCAAGTTAGTCCCAGTGAGTATTTTATTGTGAATTTATGAGTGTTTGTGTGTGCAAATGGGTGAACTGTAACACAGAATAAGGAGCTGTATAAGTACATTTTCCATCTAAGGATGCACTGATTGTGAATTTCTGTAAAGTGACAGTTTGACTGATACCAATGTTCTGTAAGTCTTCAAGGCTTTCATCACACTCTTTGAATGAACATCAATTCAAACATGTAACTTATGAAAAGCTGTAACATGACAGATAAATATGTCAGTGTTCAGTCCTTTTGTCCTTATTTTCATGCTTTAATTTCACATTTGATGACTCCCTTCTTCTCATTGTCCACAACAATTAAAATGTGCTAAATAACTAATCATGAAGCTTAGTAATGAGTAAAAATCTGTCATAACGACATAGGTTATCTTGTTAATTCTTTAAGTTTTTGTGTTGAGAATGAGACATCTTTTACATCCTCTGAAATCTGCAGAGCTACACTTGTTCTTGATGAACAAAAGGATAATTAAAGTTGAATTTACCCCATCAAAAAACAAACTTTTCCTTTCTAATCACCGCAAAATTCACCAAACGTGTCCTCTGATGTACTGCATATTAATATCTATGTCTCACTCTTTCCCTTTGTTATTCCAACATTACACCTTAACAAATAAACTGCCTTTGGTGGTTCCTCTATGGCAATATTTTTCACTTGACACCCCTCCCTCTCTCATCCATCCACTCCCCCCTGACTGCCTTCGACGCCTCCTATCCCTGGGGCCATGCTGTGCCTGCTGAAGCGCTGTGCTGTGAGCACGGTGCTGCCTGCCATCAATATGGGTGAGTTACAGAGGTCACTGGTTCAAACACAGTTCACCGCATCACGCCAACACTAGCTGTGCCTCTACCCGGGCAGATTATGTGTGTTGGAGTGTCAGAGCGTGTGTGTGTGTGTGTTATTCAGGTTGGATGCATGTGTGATCGTCTGACTATGTGGATGTGGCAGTGATGGTTTTTGGCGTTTACCTTTTGTTGATGGTGTGCCTTGGTGCTGGGTTTATTATTTGGCCTTGCGTGCTCGCTTTCTCAGCCACAGCACTGAGGCCTTCGATTTCCGTCCTGGGCCTTCTGCCAACTGACTTAATGAACATGTTGTCACTGGGACATGTGGGACTCCAGTGCTGATTCCTACCAACAGCAGGAGGTGAATCAGTGTCTGATCAGTTATACCGCTGTGTTTAGCTCAGTCGCTAAAAGAAAAAATGTCATATGCAGCAATCAATTACACACTAGACCCCAGTTCTTGACAGAATATCCATGTGGAGCGTAAAACAGAGAAAGAGAGGATGCTCTGTCTTTATGATTCTGGAAAGCAATGAAACCAATTATATCCTATAATATTAACCCATAAAGACCCAGTGCTACTTTTGTGGCAGTTCCCAAACAATTTTTTTCCTCTATTTTAACTTTTCTTAAGTGATTTGTCACCATTTATTTTAATATTATGCTCAGTATTTTTGCATTCTTAAGTAAAAATCATGTATTTTCCTATATTTAATTTACTGATCATGGTTAATGTCCATAAAAGCTCATATTTAAGTTGAAAGTTATAATATCACAAACAGAGAAAATGGAGAAAAAAGTGATTTCATCAGTAAAATACAGTATATCATTAAGTGAACATAAAACAAGTGACTCCATCCACTGTCATTTATCAAACTCCATTGGTTTTGCTGGTGAATCAATGTTGTAGGAGATGAGGGTGTTTCCACGTTCACTACAGAGCCTCTGAACGTCCAAATGGGTCATATCTGATGACCATGAAAAGATGAAAAACTGCATTTTACACCAATTATTTACATGTATTGATGGGATTAGTGGATCAACAATTATTTAACTTTTTATATCAGTAAATGGTTTTGGCCGCCAGTATATATTTGGGTCTTTATGGGTTAAGTGTAAAATGTAGTAGTGTAGCTTTGATTTTTGGAAAGGTAGGAGGATGATCGTCACAAATACATCCCCAAATAAGAAATAGTCGGAACAGTATGGAAAATGCAGAAAAATTCAAATGTGTTTTCGATTTGTGTTACAATGTAAACACAACATATCACCTTCATTTCATCTGTAAATATGCTTCACTCACATTCAGGATGTAATGAATTAAAAGCAGCAATTTAGGATTAATAATAACTTAAAATACTGAAGTAACATGAAATGACATGATGACTATAATCATTATTTAGCACAAAATCTGCATCCAGGGAAGGTCTAAGTCCTTTAAGAGCAAAGACAGGCTGGGGGTTGCCAGTTTATTAACAAATGCCTGAATGTTCCTCACAGAAGAACAGGGAGAAACTATGATATTTTGCCCTATACAGTGCAGATAAGAATTAAAAAAAAAAAAAAAAAAGAAGAAGAAGAAATCTGGTTGTTTGGGCCTGTAAAAAGCAAGGGCATGAGCTTAAGCTGCACTTCTTGATCTCTGATCCCTCGGATATCCTTGATAGAACCACATGGACTCTGGATTGAAGTGTCAAATCTTTCTGAAACATAATTAATCCTGAATGTGATGAATGGATGTGTATTTATAAATGAAATGACATTGATCAGACAATGGAATAAGTTCATAAGTTCATAATTTATACAGTTAAATACAAGTGCTGTTGCTGTTCTTATAATTTCTTATTTTGGGTTGTCAGTTGGTCAAGGTCTGCTGATGTGACAGGAAGTAGGTTAAATGATGCTCTGTGGTTGATGTGGTTTATGTGGCCATCTAGTGGGCTGATGCAATACTTTCCATGAGGAAATGACAGGGGTTGTTCATGCAGGAATGTGACAAAGTTAAGAACCAAATTAACAAGGCTGCACAAAACACTGCACTTGAAATATGAGTAACTGAGGGATTTATAGACAGTGTATGAGATGATAAATAATTTTGTGTGGAATATTCTGTTCAGTCTTTAAGTGAAATGTGCAAGAGAGAATCAGAGGGAAACTTTTTCAGAGACTGTCATCATGAACTGCATCCTCCCCAAAATCCACCAAAACAACCACTGTTAACCCCACAAAGGTAATAAACTGCAAACGTAATAAAAATTTGCAGCTTTTAACGTAATAATTCCACAAATGTGATAACTTTCCCACAAAGGCAAGGCAGGTATATTTATATAGCACATTTCATGTACAAGACAATTCAGTGCTTTACATAAAACATTAAAAGGATTACAGCAGGGAAGCAAAAAGTATAGGCATGAGAAAAACCAAAAAAACAGATAAATAGATAAAAACTTTAAGCTTAAAAGAAACAGTGCAGATCTGAACTGATGACTAAACACTCTATTCAAATGCAGCTGAGAACAGGTGGGTGTTTAACCTGGATTTAAATAAACTCAGTGTTTCAGCTGATCTGAGGTTTTCTGGAAGTTTGTTCCACACGTGTGGAGCATAGAAGCTGAACACAGCTTCCCCGTGTCTGGTTCTGACAACAGACCGGATCCAGATGACCTGAGGGGTCTGGTAGGTTCATACTGGGTCAGGAGGTCACTGATGTATTTTGGTCCTAAACCATTCAGAGCTTTATAGACCAGCAACAGAAGTTTAAAGTCTATCCTCTGACAAACAGGCAGCCAGTGTAAGGACCTAAGAGACATCCAGATTTCGAAATAACAGTTACCTACCACAAATGTAATGCCTCAATTCTAAGATTTTCTAAAAATCTTCAGTTTCCAAAGTTGTAGTAACTTCCCACAAATGTAATACATTAGTACATCCCATACATTTAAGTAATGCATGCATGAATATTCATTCCTCTGTTTTTCTTCCTATTTACTCTTGTCCTTTGTCTACATGCCTTTTTAGAATGATCAAATGTTACAGTTAGACCACATGGTACTAATTCCAGATTAATAGGTGTTTAATTACAAATACAAGTGGAGGAACAAAACAGAATGGGGAAAAATGTTGTAAATGTTTTATTATAAAAGCTCAAGTATGAACTGGATATTATTTATTCTCATTAAGTATAATAGAAGCCTATGTTTGAACCATGTAAATAAAATGTCTGGATATGATTATGGTAACAATGGAGAGGGTAGGAGCACACTGTGGGAAAATAAGGTATTATGTTTGTGGTAGGTGACTGTTATTAGATTTGTGGGGTTGTTACGTTAAAAGCTGCCAATGTTTATTATGTTTGTGGTTTATTACATTTATGAGAGTTGTTATGTTTGTAGGGTTAACCACATTCTCATAATTTGGTTCATGTTTCGGTCAGAGAAAAGGGCTGTGTAGGTGTCTAAGAGTATACAGTATTGATAGCGCAGCATGGAAAGAAAGATAACTGATTATAGTGTGTGGAAAAAATAAGTGTTTTTGCTGACGTCACCTTAGAGACGGTGTATTAAGCAATTTAATAATTAAGTATATTTAAGGTTAAGTAAATGAAATGTTAATTTGTGGTGCGTTGACTTATCTATGACACTTCAGTAACTCTTTACACCCATGTAGCACATCGTTAGTCTCATAGCATAATTGCCCAAGTCATATTTTTTTCAGAACATTAGGAGAGTAAAGTCACACAGATATCACAATTTGGCCAAAAATATGACGTAGGAAATTATGCTATGAAGCTAATCATATTCTTCATTAATGATAGAGGCTTATTGTCAAATTCTGAGAGCATGTAGATCTTCTGCAATAATTTCCTTTTTATAGTAATAAGAAGAATTAAGAGGTTATCGAGGGAAACTTCAAACATTAATCAGTGCTAAGTATAGTAAAAAGCAATTCAGTGTGTATACCTTAAAATATTGTGTTACTGGAATTACCTCACATTACACCAAAATGACCTGAATATTACAAAAAGGTTAGTTCAGTGTGAGTTTGTTGAAGCTGAAGTTGATCTTGTTACTTTAAATAAACAAGATGTAATGTGGTCATATTTTTTGGAAAAACAGAAAGTATAAAAAACAAAACAAAAAAACAAACAAACAAAAAAAAAACAGTGACTTCTAAGAATTGTGTGTGTTTGCAATATGTCTGTGCAGGGGAGATATGAACATGTGTCTATGTAGGCCAGTGTGATGCAAGAGCCAGTGTGTATTTTGGAGTTAGAGTAAATACTGAGCAGTTCTTGTTTTTGATCACTGAACAGAAAGTGCTGCTTTTCATCACTTATTGACTATGTGGTTTTTCTCTGCAAAGCGAACTGCCTATAGCTGCTCATGTAAGTTCACCAGAGTTTTGTGGTTTTGTGGCCCGGATGGGTGGGTGCATTTTTCTTTTTCCTGAGGCAGACTATGTTTGAGGTTAGCGGCACAGAGCTAAACACATAGGAAACAAACTTAGCTTGAAGCTTGGCTGCTGAAGGATTTGAGGCAAACAAAACAGCATTGGCTTTTTTTCTCTCTCAAAAGGGGTCAGGTGAATTTGTCCTTTTTTTTGGTCTAATTTTTAAATACTTTGTCTCATCACGTTAATATTTTACCAGTTTTTGTACTGGATACATTTTTCGTTCATGCAATGACATTGCAGGTGTTAAAAATGCTTTAACAGATTAATTTAGAAATAAGTCAGAAAATTAAGAGACTTTCACTTTAAAACAGCAAACATTCATGCACTTCTTAAAAAAACAGCTTACTTCAGACATTTTGTACTTTCAATTTGTGAGCACGGATGAAATTAACTTTTCCTATGTGATTTATCACCATTTACTCTAATATTTTCAGTGAAAATCTGTTATTTCCCCATACTTACAGCTCAGACCATGTAAAAGTTAATTACAGCTCAGTGTAAATTTAAAGGTTACTATTATCAAAAGAGAGACAGGTGAAGAAAAAGTGACAATTTCAGCAACATAGATCATTAACTGAACATAAAAGTCAGTGTCTACAACCATTGTCATTTGTCAAAGTACTTGGGTTTTACTGGTGAATCAATGTCGCAGAAGATGATGGTTTTATATTCAACGTTCACTATGAAGCCTCTGGACGTCCAAATAGGTCATATCTGATACTGCTGAAAAGCTGCGTAAGTGCATTTTACCTGAATTATTTTAACGTATCAACAGAAATAGTGGTTCAGAAGTTATGTTATTAAATGTTTAGATCAGATGGTTTTGGTTGCTGGTGGCTGTTTAGGCATTTAGTAGGACGTCTACTTGAGTTAACTCTTACATACATACCCATTCGATGGTTTAAAAAAATGATTTAAGAATTGAATTTTATCTCAGTATAATTCTATATGATAAAACATATAATTCTAGTCAAATTTCCTTTTTTCTCTTCTTCACATGTATTCCTGCAGAAATATGTGTATGATTAACCATAACAGAAAACAAGTGACACATACCTTTAAGTTTGCAGCTTATTCTTTCTGACTTAAGATTCATATCAATGGAGAAAGAGGATGTGAAATGCAACCTACAACAAATGATGTCATTTATACATCAAGAGAAACACACATATTCACAGACATACTTCAGTGCAAGTTCCAGTTTCTTTATTCGAATATTTACAGACAAAGAAAGACCATTTTTTTTAAATATACGTCTGTTATTCTTATCTTTTTTAATAACACCTGTAAAATCCTTGAACGCCAACAGTGTTTTTCCACCACACAAAGGCTGTAGACAATACTCATTAGTGTTGTGGTGAGTTCATTAGTACTGAGGTCTACATGTGCGCTTTAACATCACCTTGGACAGAAACCTGAACCAGAATTACTTAGAGAGTGGATCTACACAAGTGAGTACCGTCTCTCTTTCTTTTTTTTTTTGTTGTTTTAAACTGCAATTCTGCTGGATTGTAGCCATTTTCTCCTGAGTAAATGCCAAGAAATTTTGACTTCACCACATGTAAAAGTGACTCAGGGTGTGAATTTTTTGGGTAATTTTCAATTCAATCCAGCGCTGACAAAGTGTTAATTTTCCACGGCTGGATTCACGCGTGTGGTAATCTCCTGAGTTAACCTAGGAGTTGTTTTGTTAAGGACACAAAAAAAAGAAGCACAGAGACAAGATGGTATCAGATTTTGCAGCTGATTTCTTGATTTGCCTTACATTTTGACAATAAAAGAACATATTAAAGCTGAACTAGACTGTGTAATGTTTATGTGGACAACACCAGCGTAGTTTCTACATGTGCAGATGAACACAGTGAAACAAAGAAGAGTGGTGCTGCATACATATCTGTGTCTCATGTCATACTCTGCATCGCCTGCTGTCCAACGACTGGAGCTCTAAACCTCCATTTACCATTAACCACAATGTAGTGTCTTCACACACTGACGTGAACATGAAACTGTTGCCATGCCCTCTGTTTTTCAGAATACAGGAAATAATCTCATCTTTGGTTGTATACCAACATAGGTCCTCTGAAAAACAAAAAAACAAAACAAAAAAAAAAAAAACTGAGAAATTTTCAGATGTATCACATAAAAAAAAAAACATCTTCTAAACCACAAGTATATGAGCTGCGGTTACCTTCAAGTTGATGTTTGTAACTTGGAATTTCCAGATGCAATTTACACGCTTGTGATTTGGGCTTTTCTGCTTCTATCTGTAGTTTGTGATGCAATGTTACAGCACTATTAATACAAACTGACTTGTTGTGCGTCTTTCTCACTTAAATGTGAGAAATATCAAAGCACAAAAATATGTCATAAACCGATTAAATATTCCCCCAAAACCTTCTAACAGACATTCATTTTAATTTCTCTTTACACCGAGTGCACTTGTGGTAACATCGTCAGTCCAGATCCGTCAGTCTGAACATCACATTGCCTGAAAGTGCTCACTGTTTTAATCATATGACACCAAGATGTCATGCATCCCGCAGCTTCAAACAGACTGGTATGTTTTCATCTGCAGGCTGTTGGATATATGTTCACTAGAGGACATACAATTACTTAGTGCGTAAGAGAGGAAAAACTGTAGGGTAGTATATATCTGGTGTCTTTATATGTGTTTTGGTGGCTAGGATTATATATTTTATATAATTTACAGACACTCCAATTTGAAGTTGTTGGATAGAATACATACATGTTGCATTAGCCTTACACACTTGCAATTATCTGTCTGTACACAGCTTATATATTTTTACACAGAGTGATATAGGAAAATACATACAGTATATAATAACTGGGAATCATAAAGCCCTCATGGTTTTACTGGTAGAATTAACTCGGTGCTGCCTTATCTACCCCAACATGGTCTTTTTTCAATGGAAGAAATGTTTTTTTTTTTTTCTTTAAACCCTCAGTAAATAGTCACAACTTGGATAAAAACCACCAGAGTTGAAAATCAGTGTTGCTCAAAGGTACTTCAGAAACTTGAACCCCTATTCCATGTATTCTAACTACCAATCGCTGCTTTGTGTGCTCTAATCTACCACACTTAAATCGCTTCAGAAACTTCAAAACTGTTTTTATACGTGGTTATATGTGTGTGTTGTGTGTGTTTGGGGGCATCCCCTAAGTTAGAAACTGCACATTTAACTGAAAGCCTCAGAGGAGCTGACATCAGTGTAACTTTTTTTTTTTCTTCCTAAATAAATAAATAAATAAATAAAGAAGTCCCAGAAATAGATCTTGAGTTAAAATTTCACTCATGATGAAAATGAATCCCATGTATAAAAAGAAGAGTACCGTCTTTGCTTAAACCCTGCAGAGCTAACTTGCTGATTGGAAATGTCGTTTCTGGTATTAGATCTCCGAGATAGAAATACAGTACACTATCAAAGCAGGTCAGAAGTCTTGATTTCATCCAGCCAGCTGTGTGTTTTATTTTCTTTTTGTTGGGCGGTCTGGGCAGTCATGACATCAAACTGTTTAGAAGGGCAGATATTTAGGAAGACCGAGGAGAATCCCAGTTGAAACTTCAAGTCTTCAGAAAAGAAAAGTATCCCATGCCATCAGCACGGTGATATTCTGACCTTCTTTATTTACAACAGTGTGCAAGCACATGGGAGAAATATGCCACCAACAAGAGACGTGGTGCGTCAATATCTGCAAAAATATATCCTCATGTTTTGTTTTGTTTTTTTTCCTTTTTGTTTTTTTTGCCTCCAAAATTACTGACAGAGAATATAAATAGTAAATTATACATGAAAAATAAATGGGGACTGAGAACCGACAAGTAGGCTATCCTAACTTAAAGTGCTAAGATTTTTTTTTTTTTTCAACAGGCTGCAAGCATAAAAGTATATTCTCACTAAAATTTCCCTTCCACTTGTAAAGAAAAAGCATCAACATCAGAGCCCCGCCCTGCAGGGCATCAGCAAACCACCATTTGATTTATACCGACACCCAAACATACTTTCACAGTCATATTCATCTGCTTGCCACTTCCTTTGTCCTCAGCTAATAACTGTAAATGAGATATTGTCAGTGGAATGTTTTATACGGTTACAAACCTATTTCTAAAAGTGAAGTGGCATCAAACCCTGATTAACAGACAGCCAATAATATGTGTCATGACAGTCCTTTACAGCATAAAGAATTTAGAAACCTTTTGTCTACTGTTTGTGTGTCTGTTAGATCATTTTAATAAGCCAGCTGGTAAGCCACTGTCCTTGGCGCTTACTGCACAGGCTCCTCTGCAAAATGTAGTAAATGTGATAGAAAATTTCAAAGGTAAACTGTACTTAAAGCTAAGTGGTGCAAATAGCCTGATCAAAACAGAGCTATTCGAAGATGCCTGTTCTCCCTGATCATTTGACTGATGAACACCGACGCTAGCCTGTTACGAGCAGAGCCCCTAAAGCCTGTTCCTCCTCAGCATACTTTGCTAAATCAAAGTAAACTACACTGTGAAGCATAAACGACACGATACCTGAAACCGCCTGGAACCACGCAACAATACTCAACAAAACAGCAGCAACCAGAGCCAGTGATTTTACACTGATATTTTTTTCTAAAGCTCTCTTAAAGGACTCTGCATGTAGATTCACAACTATAAGATACTTTTGTCAAGCAGGGGACCAAATAAAAAGGGGCCCTGTGCCATTTTGCATGTCTACCATTTAGATTTTCACACATAGCTAAGTGGTACTCGCCCCCAAACGGATCAACTGTGACTCTACATTTGACTTTCCAAATGGCCAGGTCTGCCCATCTCTTACATAATCTATAGGAAGAGAGCACGGATGTGTGCAGGCTTGTTGCCATGGTAATCAGATCTTGCTGTTCTCCAGGTGGGAGTCAATGTGCTTGATGAGAGCATCGTCCGGGTAACCGACCGGGAATATCAGCTGGCAGAGAGGGCAGCTGCGCATGTCACTTTCTTCGGTCTCCATCCACAGCTGCAGGAAAAACACACACAGGTCCACACATAAGTGGAAAATAGGATGAATTACACGAAGTCCTCAACTTACTCACCTCGCTGTGTTAGTGATTGTATTACTCATACTGTGGGAGGCAACAAAATTACATCAACATTGTGAGTGATCACTTCACACTTACACAACTGGGACTTCTCTGCTTTGCCAGAAAATACATTTACAACCCTTATCTTTTCAATACAACCCCATAGTTTAAGGAAAACTTTAGCATTTGGCTTTTTTCTGCTTATTTATATTTTAATGAAGCAGTGGGCTGGAGTCCCAACTCGCACAGTCTGTCTGTACTAACCTCATACTTTATCAGATTTATATCTATCTCTTAATGTTATTTAATTAATCACTCACTCATTTAATGATGCAACACTAAATCTCAAAGACTTTTTAACATGAATTGAGTGATTGATGGCAATGAATGTTTGTATTGTTTTGATAATTATAGCACTGTCTCTAATATGAAAGACTTGTGAATATTCTGCCTTTTTTACTCTGTACACTTTTTCTTTCTTTCTTTTTTTAAACATTTCTTGGCTGGTTTACTCATTTGAGGTAGAATATTATACGCCTCATAAATGTCAGTAAAATGTGTATTTATGCATATATTTGCTCATCTCATGATTTAAAGATGCAGGGTTGATCATTTATCCCCACTACCATCAGACTCTACAAGATTTTAGTCTGATGACTGATGAGTACTTGGTTATTTAATCTGTTTTTTGTTTGGTTTTTCTTGAGCTGATGAAACAAGTCCTTCTGTATCTGTATTTGTTTAAAGCCTATTGTGAACTGAGTCATGATGATTTGTTGTTGTTGTTGTTGTTGTTTTCTTTTTTTAAATCAATTTTGCTCACTCATGTTGCTTAGAACCAGTTACAAAATGGCCTGATACTCAGTGAGCTGGTCTAATTACAGGCAGTCCGAGCCCAGATAGCTCAGCTGATAAAACACGATACTAGAACCTAGAAGGTTGGAGAAGCAGCTTATGGTCAAAGGGTTGCCAGTTTCCCTCAGCCAACAGGTGACTTGTTGGCTGATATGCCCTTGAGCAATGTATAGAAAAAATTATCAGAGCACACTTGTTTTCTTCAGTTTCTTGTTCATTTTAATGCCTGGTACAACTAAAGGTACATTTGTTTGGACAAATATAATGATAACAACAAAAATAGCTCATAAGAGTTTAATTTCAGATCTGATATCTAGCCATTTTCCATGTTTTCTTGACAATAACCTAAATCACTTCAGTTCTTACATCAACAGCTATGGCACTGTACTGACAAAAACACTGCTTTTAGGCATTCGTTGTTTTCTTTTCTGTCTGTTTTAGTCACATGATACACACAAGAGTCAGTACTTGATTGCATAACCATTGTTTCTGATGACTTTTGATGGCCTAATAATTTTTTATGCAATTGTATTTAACCCCTCATTTTGCTCCCTGCTCCTAGTTTGCAGTGTATGGTGTCCACATGTAAAATATACTGCAAAATAAAGACCCTACTTCTAGTGGCACACTGGTTTGATGAATTTATTAATATTTACAAATTACCAACTTATGAAGTATTTATTACATTTTACTTTTCATGTTTCTGTCATTTATTTTTAATGTCACGTAACCTCCTGAGAATCTTTACCTTTACCCAGGTAAAGGTAAAGATTTTGGCTTTTTTTTTTTTTTTTTTTTTTTACATTAAAACAGCATGATGCAACAGTTTTTTCACAAACTTTTCTTTTTTCTTAGTGAAATATCTTGCATTGCACCACATTTTTTTGTTTTGTTTGTTTGTTTTGTTTTTGTTAAGTAAAACTGTGAAACTCTTGTCCCCTACAGAGGATAAAAATGCATTGCTGGGTCTCAGGAGGATAATTATGTCATGTATGTATTTAATGCTACAACCTTATCTGAAATGTAGTTAACTGTGCTACTGCTTGTAATACTTTTTCAAAAGAGATTCTTCATTTGAGTCTTTTGGGGTTAAACAAAGTTTATGCTTAAAATGAAAAGTGTATTTCCTATGAACCAGCTCAGCACATTTACACTACATTACAGTCTAAATGCAGGGTGTTTTTCAAAATGTTTCACTCCTACAGCTTAATGGTTTCAGGGTGAGTCACACATGTGCTGCTACACTAAGTCTTTCAGAAACAATTTAATTTAACTTACATTGATGGAGGGCCAGGACTGAGCATGTTCTGCAGACATGTACCCTGACTGTGGGTGGCAGCTGAGGGTGTTCGACCTCTGAGGGATGGGGAAGGCTGAGCAGGATGCTGGCCCTCTCATAACACCCGTGGGCACTGCAGCAGAGAGCACGCCCAGTGTCCGTGGTGGGCTAACAGGGTGTGGGCAGGTCCACTCCTCCTCATCCTCAGAGGACTGTGGTGGTTGGGGGGCTGGTGTGGAAGGGGGAGGGGGCTCAAAATGCAGGTGGGCCACCTCTGACAAAGGGAATGGCATCTCTCTTGAGTGGCGCA
The DNA here is from genome assembly GCF_902148855.1 of Sphaeramia orbicularis. Taxonomy (NCBI): domain Eukaryota; kingdom Metazoa; phylum Chordata; class Actinopteri; order Kurtiformes; family Apogonidae; genus Sphaeramia; species Sphaeramia orbicularis. The sequence continues at coordinate 26,072,039 of NC_043975.1, read as the reverse complement.
TGGAGCTCTCCCCATGGCTGCTGTCTCCTCCTGCATTGCCTTGAAGGGGAGAGGGGGAGCTTCTGTGCTGCAGTCCACTGTGAGGGGAGCCCACATGCTGAGGCTGCTGTTTTGGGTAGCCCTCAATATAGGGCCTGGGTTTAGGCAGGGTTGAGACAGGGTCTAAGGAGAAGCGGGGTGGGCACTGGTATGCAGAGGGGTCAGCAACCTCTGAGTAACTGCGACGGCCCTGGAAGCTGGCCCTCAGGTGCTGGGTGGGAGGCCGGCAGGAGTAGGACGCCGGTCCATCGCTGACGTCCAGCAGGGGCGAGCGGCGGTGCATGTCGGGGGAGAGGCGCTGCAGTGATGGAGAGCGTCTCTGTTGGATCGGGGAGTGGTGCGGCGGAGGATGGACTGGAGAATGACGCTGTGAGATGGGTGAATGACGCTGAGATACTGGAGAGTGACGCTGGTGGTGGATCGGAGAGTGGAGTTGGACTGAGGATGAAAAAAACAGCATAAGAATCACACTTTATTTTACATTTATTAGTAGCCTATCACACTTGAAAAGGACTTGACCCAGTACAACAATGTTCTTTGGACTGCTTAAGTACTACAAGTCTATAGTGAAATCCAAATAACTGTTGGCACCTTGGAAAAAAACATTCATCGTCTGGAAATATTTCACATGAACTGAATCAAAAAAGAGCTATGGAAACATAAAAGGCTGGATTGCAAGGTCAAAGGTGAGCAACTGTCACAAAACACCAAACACATTTGACATTTTGTACAAAAAGATAATTATTTCTTTTGATCTGTTTTTGTGATAAGCCTTCCTACACTTGACTCAGGATGTCCTATTAACAGAAATGAACAATAGCCCTGGTTCTATTCATAAAAAGCTGTTGACGCGCAGAACTGTAATTACAGATTTTCTTGAAATTACACGAACAATCGATGAGTCAGTCACCTCTACAGTAACAGAACTCAGCATTCAGCTCTGCTTTTCTTATAAGAGGAAAAAATGAACAGCATTTTCTTACAGAGTTCTTAAAAGGTGAAGTTTTTTTGTTTTAAAATGCTATGTGAGCTTAAAGATGAATTGCACTCTGGAGATTTTTAATGTCCTTTTACAAATTTCTACCTTCCTATTTTTTCCAGTGATTCACAAAGAGTATTTGTTTTGTTGCTAAGGATTTCCTAGAGGCAATCACATCTTTTATATAACCCTCTAACTAATTAAGCGCAAGTGCCAGTTAAGTTGAATTTTGTAAAATAATTTGACACAATATGGCCTTGGGGAAAGAAAAGTCTTCTGTAACTTGGTGTTTTTAGTGTTTTCCCACTGTTGGATGAGCTAAACTGCAGAGCTATTGATGTAAGATCTCTGGGGAGATTTCAAGCATAGTTTCTTTTGGTTTGTGGTAAGTAGTAGATGCACAGTTGTGAGACATTAACTATGTGTGTGAATTGCATAAATGTGCACAGGAGGAGAGAGGTGTTGCGACTGTTGCATGTCTGAAATCTAAAGATGTGTATCTAGATATAGATCTAAACGTGCCATTTACATTTATGTAAATAAACAACTCCATCTCCATGTGTATAAGCATGCATCTATGTGGCCACTGTAGTGGTTAAAAGCCAAATACTTGCAGTTATGTCTCTTTTTTTCCTTAACCCATAAAGACCCAAACATCCACTGGTGACCCAAAGCATCTACTGATTTAAGATATTTAATAACTGTTGATCCACTAATCCTATCAATACATATAAATAATTGGTGTAAAACACAGTTTGTCGTCTTTTCATGGCCATCAGATATGACCTATTTGGATGTTCAGAGGCTCCGTGGTGAACGTGGAAACACCGTCATCTTCTACAACATTGACTCACCAGTAAAACCGATGGAATTTGATAAATGACAGTGGTTGGAGACTCTTGTTTTATGCTCAGTTACAGATAGATTCGCCGAAAAAGTCACTTTCTCTTCAGTTTTCTCTGTTTTGGTATAATAACCTTTGAATTTACTCTGAGTTTTCATGAACATCTACATAATTAGTCATTTAAATATAGGAAAAAATACATAAGTTACACAGAAAAATGCTAAATACAGAGGATTATATTACACTAAATGGTGATAAATCGCTTAAGAAAGGTTAAATACAGAGAAATATTTATATGTGAACTGACACAAAATTAGCACTGGGTCTTTATGGGTTAAGGATCATAGGGGCTCATACTAACCTGGGCTTGCCTGCTCCTGTGAGGCTTTCCTCAGAATCTCTGTCTGCTTGGCGCTCAATGCTTGAAGGCGACCCAGCTCCTCTGTTAATTCTGTGTAGGCCAGAGCTAGATTTACCCTGAAGGAATAAAAGCACAATATAATTAGATAATTATCCTAATCACTGGCATTATAGAATATAATAATGATGGAGTGTTACACTGGTATATTACAAGCAAATGCTCAAATGTATGTGTCATTATATGAGTGTTGCATAAGACTGATGGAAGTAAAGGAAAGACTTTCTTTAATACTGTAATATGTAAGCTGAACTCAAGCTGAACTCAAATCTTCATTAATCCTTACTTCTGAACTTCTCTCACTTTAAATGATTTTTGCAGAAGGGGCAAGACCTCAATGTCAGTTTCCTAATAGAGAAGCTCATATTCTTGTATTTTTATAGTGCATGTCACGCCGCATAATTGCAATGCATAAAATCACACCATTTCATGCAAGATGTGTCATGTCTCTCTCAGGGGCCGTACACTGACAGAGCAACACTATTTTGAGAATCACAAACAAGGCTGGTTTTCTTACAGGCTTATGTGCCTTAACCATGGCAACGAGCTGACTTTGTCTCTGCACATTTGTTTATAAATTCCAGTTGTTAAACCCCCAGTATACAGTGCATTGTTGTAAGAAGCACATGCTGTACTTGTACTTGTCTTAGGACGTGTTTGATAGCTGAGATGGATAAAGACTGATATACCGGTAGATGCAGCTAAAAGCAGCGCGACAGAGGCAGTGCATTTAGAGTTTAGTCCTACAGAAAAAAAAGAAACTTGTCATGTGTCGCTGTCTGGGCCACTGATCCCCAAATCTGATAAAATACAGCTTATCTAAAATGTCTCACCAATTTTCTATAAACTCCTTGGTCTTGGCCTGAAATTCCCTCATCTCTGTACTGACGGTGGTAGATTACAGAATTAATCACAGTACGAGATGGAGGAAATGTGAAACCCTGAAATCTGACTTGAAATCTGCTAAGATAACCAGTTTAACCTGCCTGTTTGAGTCATTCCTTTCATCGAGCGTATCATTGCAAATAACTGAAAGTTTGACAGACTTACATTATATAACTGAATCTTTACTCTTAAATAATAATAATAATTAAAAAAAAAACATGTTATCAACACGGTGTAAAGACAATGTGGTAATGCTGACTACCAGACTATTCCCCAGACTCTGATCAGATAAACTTTACCCAATTTGAACATCTTTGTTGATGAGAATCTGACTCAACTCTTTCCTACACATGATCGTGGCAGATAAAAAAATTACAAACAACACCTATACGTTTCCTGGGGATTTCTTCTGCATAAATAGGAATAGATATGAACTTCCATTGCAACACCAGCGTTTATAAAATACATATGTATCGTGCCTACACAGCAAATAAAGCACACTGTAAGATTGAAAGCATACTTTCCAGCAAACTTTGCACTATTGTGATTAAGTGCATACAGTATATGGTTAGTACTTATCAGAACGTAGTGCATATTTTTATACAAATAAGAGCAGGTTTCCTCTAAATTCTGCAGCCCTTTCATATTTACCAAACAACTTTGAAAACATCCTATTATTGTGTTGTTATAGCACTAGTTAAACTGTGAACATTACTCTGATTGCATATCTCACTCCAAAATCATTTAAAATAAAATCTGGGACCTTATTTCCAGTAAATCCCCAGCTGAAAACAAGTCATGAAAACCATGTAGTTGGCTTTTGAAAGTGGCCCACCAGATTTTCCACCAACCTGCTGTGACTCAGACAGAGAAGGGTATCAAGCCCCCTCCTTCTCCCACTTAACCACAAACAACATCTTTCTTTTGTAAGATCAACATTTGTAAAATTTGTAATTTTGTGAAAATTCATTCTGAATATGCTTAAACGAAAGGTCCTCTGCTGCTTCCTAGATCTCTCCTGCATAAATACATACATTTCCTGCACCGGTATGAAAATATTCACAATCATTCCAGCTACTTACATGTTGTGTGGAGCATATATTGTTGATATGACCATAATGTAGCATTCATAAATGTAAAATATCCATTACTGCATTTGATGAAATTTGGTTGTCTCAGTTCCAGCTTTCGAGTGGTGCTGTCTTTACAAGTGCAGATATTTTTTTAACAGTTTAGATTGATGTGCCTCTTCCTTTTCGCACCTGCACTGTTTCAGTTGTCACTTCTTCTAGTGTATTTTGACATTTGTGACAGAGGTCCTGGCTAGACTGGAGCACCTCACCATCATGGTACATAGTAGAAAATCGTCCATATGCATGGATGCATTCTAACAAAACATGAGCAGTTATTTCAGGTATACGGAAAACTAATATTATAATGTTAATCATGTTTTTTCATTTATTTTAATGTCTCAAAATGCCTTGTATTTGCTAGTTCATGTCTGCCTTTTTATATTTATTTTTCACACTTATTTTGTTTCCTTTTTGTTTGCTCGTAAGTTTGAGTGTATATGAGCGCATACGCGTATACTGTGCAATGTACAGTACGTAGGAGGCATGTGATAATGGCAATGCAGCGCTGGTGAAAGCCTTATGCTAGTGAATCGATAAGGTACAACATTGTATGTGCGTGGGAGTTGAAGTGAGGTGAATGTGGGCTTGTATCTGACCTGTGATCTGATCAGAAGCTTCAAAGAAAGAACTGTCACTGCAGCTGCCTAAGAGAGCTGAAATCCTCTTTGTTGGTTTACAGTCAAAGCAATAATGTATTTTCTCTGTCTAAACTTACACTCAAACTCAGTCACTTCAAATAAGGACAACACCCAAGAGAAAACAAGCATCTGAATACATGCATAATAAAGTCTGATAAAGTAGTGATGAACACATAACTGCATGGGTAATTTTTGGATGTGGCTAAAAAAGGCTGCAGTTTTAGAGAAAACTTCTGAATTTTTGCTTTTTCGTGTGTATTTTTCTGCTTGCATGCAGACTGGTGGAGAACAGGTGTTAAACGGCCATCAGATCACGGTGGGGGCTTTTCACACTCTGCAGTCCACACACTGACACACTCTGCTTCTGCATAAAGCACTTTGAGGCAAACGCAGAGAGGTGTCAAACAGTCCTCTCACCAAGCTACAGAACATCAAACATTCAGCCATGAGCACCACTACATCGACAAGATGTGAGTTTTGTGATGTAAAGTGTGCAAGTCTGGACTTATTTCATTTTCTTTTGTAGGGATACTTTTTTTTTTTTTAAATATAAGAGCTTTTCTTTTATTGTGAGTTTATAACATTTCAAGAAGAAAGTACAAATTAATCTTCAGCTAAATGGAATGAAGTTGTGATTTATTGGAAACAGGTCTAATTTTCCTAAAGCTGAAGACAGATGAGTCAGATAACGAGCAGACTAAAGCATACCCTGCCAGGCGGCTTCAGACGTGTGCCTTGTGGTTGGTGAGGGCAACTCATTTAGCTAGACTTATATTATTAGTTATGGTATGTCTGATGCAATTAAAGAGCCACCAATGTCGTAACTATATATTTGTCAAAACAAGTCACAAGCTGTCTTAAATGTTCTAAAATATAATAATCTAAAATAAAACAATATCTAAAATATAATGAAGAAGAAAGGAAAAGAATAAACAAATATGAAGGTGAAGAAATAACATTAATTTGTAATCCTGCCCCAAAATGCTTTCTTTTAAATATTGGTGATTTCCTTTAACAGTTTTTCTTCTATATCAATCAGTGCAGTTTACACTAAATGAGCCCAATTACAAGAAAAAGCACCAGGAAAAGGAAATATAGGCCTTGTAGGTTTTCAGTGGGAGTTACTGATATCGTTGAGTAAAACCAAAAGGTGACCAAGGTCTGGAAAAAACAGTAGGCATCCACCGCACGCTCTGTCACACTCAGCGTCTCTTTGCTGCCGTACTGTTTAGTTTCATTTTGCTCCCCATCGAAACACTTATGGGGTTTCACTGTGTGGGAGTCAGCTGCCCAACCTGCTGTGGTTTTCTTACCTATGTACAACATCTTAAAAACCGTCATGCAATGTCAGGGGTAAATTGGAAAAAACTAAAGAAAAACATTACTTATCCTCTCACTATTGAATTTGAGCTAAAAGAAGAATTTCCACTGCTGACTCGAATGGGGAATCACTGCAACTTAACACTTACATCTGCTTGTTTTTTTGTCAGTTTCAGGTGTAGATGAATGAAATGAAGCTATGCATAGGTTTAAATGTCAGGACACACACTCGTAGATGGAAATAAACACAAATCAAATGAAATGAATGGGAAGATATCCTACACTGTGCTTATACTGCCACCTACTGCTTGGACTAATCTGATAACAGATGTTTATAGAGCAGTTTTATAATTGTACGCATACATACAGAACTACAGCTGCAGAAAAAATTATTAGACCACCCCTTGTTTTCTTCAATTTCTTCTTCATTTTAATGCCTGGTACAACTAAAGGTACATTTGTTTGGACAAATATAATGATAACAACAAAAATAGCTCATAAGAGTTTAATTTAAGACCTGATGTCGAGCCATTTTCCATGTTTTCTTGATAATAACCAAAATCACTTCAGTTCTTACATCAATAGCTATGGCATTGTACTGCCAAAAACAGTACTTTTAGGCATTCCATGTTTTCTTTTCTGTCTGTTTTAGTCACATGATACACAGGAGTCAGTACTTGATTGCATAACCATTATAGATAACCATTATATTGTTTTGATGACTTTTTATGGTCTAATAATTTTTTCCATGACTGTATATAATATCCATTACATACAGCTTTGCACAAGAACAGTACCTTTTTTAAAATATTCTATACACTGCTTTTGAACCCGGTTAGCCAGTAATAGAATATATTGCCTGATTTCTAATGAGGACCCTGGAGGTCAGTCTGAGCACTTCACAGTATGTGGGTAAAGATGCACATCAGCAGGAGCTGCTGGTGATACATATCTCCTTCCCTCTTACATTGTTTCTTCTCCTGTGATGATACACCTTAACCATTATCGCTACATTTTTCCTTTGTTACCGACATCGCTGCTCTTGCTGCTTTCCCCCCCCTTGTATTCCTTCCTATCCTTTTTTTCTGGTTTCTGATGTACCCTCTGTACCCTCTCATTCCCTTCCCCCTCCACACAGTGATCCACCATAGTTACTTACTGCTCATCTCCCACCTTCTTTATCCACTCCACATCACACTGCTTGCATGGCGAAGTCATTTCCTGCTAAAGTAGAGCGTGAAATTAGATTAGAATGCAGGTGCTGTAGGAATATTGGACAAAATCTGACAGATCAAGTCTATCAAGACAACATGTTTTGAAGAAATGTGTTTGAGACTTGTGGGTCACTAGTCTCTGGTGAGCACCTTTGAATAAAATACTGTTTAAATCTTGCGTTTCATCACTAACAACCATCCATCAAAAAGGTGTAAAGCAGCTGAAAGAAAATGGCACAAATCATGTGCAGTACAAATAGAAAATAGTGTAGCTGCAGATGCTGTAAATATGAACTTGCACTACGCATAACGTGATGGATACCCCGCTGAAAAAAACAGTTGATTAGTCTGTAGACTATATTTTATTACCGGTTGAGAGACGAGTGGCTAGTTTTGTTGTGCTAGTGAAACTGGTCAGAAGGTCTACATTAAATTATACTGTATTTGCACAACTTAAATAAGAACACCTAGATTTACAGATTTCAACTTTTAAGGTGCTTCATGCGGTATTTCTGCTTTAAAATATTCAGGTATGAGATGCACCACAACGTGAAGATGGTTTAAAAGCAATCTATGAAATTTATGTAACAGAGAAACTGTCCTTTTCATTGAAAGTAAAGTAGGATAAATTTATGGAAATGTGGCCAGAATGGATTGTAGATATCACCCCATTTAGGCCAGATTTAACTAAACTGGAAATGACAAGTTATATTTGTATAGTTGAATGTAATGGAGTTGAAACTTGTGTGGATTTTAAAATAAGAATAGTGAAAATAAGGGGAAAAATGTGACATTTTTTTTGTTCTAATGTATGTATAAAATATAACGAAAAAGGGAAGACTTATTTTAAGAAGAGTTGTTTTTTGTTTTTGTTTTCCTAAACAGAGAACTTATATGGAATGTGTTTATGTTAAATTTCATGTTTTACCATTGTTGATTTTTCAGACATGATATACAAAAGTGCTCAGTGTTTTTTTTTTTTTATTGTTTTTTGTTTTTTTGTCTGTTTGTTTTACTCTGTTGTAAAGTATTTTCCCAAATTAAAAAAATAAATAATATTAAAAAGTATTAGATTGAAATATGAACTGAATCTATTTAGCCTGATGGGCTGACTGATTTATGTGACCACTAGAGGGAGTAGTGAGTCACTCTGCTGGTTTCCCATGGTGAGGATAACTGACACCACAAGGCCTTTCACTGAAGAGTCAGAAAGTGGCCAGATAGGATGAAAACAACTAAGAAACAACTTTAGTGATAAAAGCTAGAAGCACTGCTGTTGTTTTCACCCCTGGACACAGTTCTGAATGAAAAAAGGACAGGTGAGTTTGAGTATGAAGGTATAAAGTTATTATGCGCTGTTATTTTCTTTGCTATGTTCACCATTTGTTGATCCACTGTTCAGACTAAACTGTAACAGTTCTGACCTTGTTTGTTCAATTCCAAACAGATTTTTAATGCAGCTGTTGACAACACAAACTGTACAGAAAACGGAGGTGATTTGTGGTTTTACCGCAGCTGTTTTCTGTCTAAAAACAGAGCAAAGATAATTATGATTATAAAATTATAATTATAAAATAAAGTGTCTGTAAAATAAATTATAAATGCAGCGTCTATAAAATCTTCTAGTGACTTAAAGTGCCTTAAAATCCAGCAGGGAGTTTTTTATTTGAAGGGGAAAACTGGATGATACCACAAAAGACATCATGGTATGTGTAAACAATGAGCTTTATACTTTATTCAGTAATACAGTCAGTGGATAAATAGTGTTAATTTCTTGGTGGTTTTGGTAGTTTGTGTGTTCTGGTATGCAACTCCCCAAGGTTGTTGAGTTAGGAATATCAATACTACACAGAACAACTTAAAAATCAAATTTGGTAAAAAAAAAAAACAAAACAAAACAAAACAAAACAAAACAAAAAAACTATAAGAAATCTGTGTGCAAATCTTAGTGTGATCAAGTAATTATGTTAGTATTATTATTCCAATGTGCAGCATTGCATTGGAGTGGATGTGGCTCAACAGCTATAGTGGGTCCTCCACAAACTGCATGGTTGATGATGTTATCCCCAGATTTACTGAACACAGTTTGGTAATTTTGATAATCTTAAATAACTAATATGGGAACACAAGGAACTCTTTCATTTGTAGAGTTGTGCTTCTGTGTTGCATATTCCAGCCCAGTGTCACGTCTCAGCAAAGGATATACCTGTGTATCGTTACTCACAGCACCTCCACTAAGCCTCCCCTCTCCTCAGTCTGCACTCCTCTAGATGCATTTTAGGAATTGAGATTGATTTCTGGGTCGCAAGGAGGAGAATGGAGGAGAGGAGGCACAAAATGGAGAAATGAGAAGAGCCTAGTTGTCAGTGGTGTGTGTGTTAGGTAGCAGTGACGTAGAAGAATGTTATCTAAGTGCATGTCACCATTCAGCTGGTAAGAAGAGGTCCAGCTGGTTAACAGCTACAGCACTAACAGGATTTTTCAGTGGGGTATAGTATAATTCTACTTCAGTTATGTGGAGATTTGAAAATGCTTTGTGTGATTCTTAAAAATGACATTTACATATTCTGCATCGATTCATTTAAGGTTTTATTGCAATTTAATCTTTCCAGATGCAGAAACCTCTACTCTTACACAAACTCTAACTGTGCTGCTGCTGTTTGACTCATATGTGCGTAGGCTATGTCCATGATCCGTCACTGACCCTCTCCCTTTGGCTGTTCTGCAGCTGTCTCATCTCCTCCTTCAGTCTCTCACACTCGGTTTTCAGCTCCTCCTCCCGCTGACACGCCCCCTGGGCCTCATGCCGCGCCCCTTCTAGCTCCGCCTCCAGTCGCTGCAGTTTCAGGTCTGACAGGGCGTCTAAGCTGCGGGAGCTCTGAAGGGTCAAAGCTGGACAGTCTAGCACTGGAGGGAAGATAAAGTCAGAGAAAGTGATGCATAAACCTTGAATGATATCAACGTGCACAGAGAGGACAAAACACCACGTTTTCACTGCTATCCTTGTGTGTGAGGACATGTTCTCCTGTCCACAGTCGCTGTATAATAGGTGCGTATTGAAAGAGCAAAAGAGCTGACTTCTTCCAAGGGTAGCTTCTTTCAGTTTGTACCTGGGTGATGTGATCTGCGTGGGCATGTTAGTGATTCAGCTCCGCTCACACAGACTCAGTCCTTGAGCCAGAAGACAGTGTACCAGTAAAGCAGCATTATGTTTTCTACAAGCTCCTCCTGCCTTTCACTCATATCAACATTCATAGATGTATGTTTACATCAACAGCATGAGGCTTTTTCTCATACACAAAAGAGCCATTAATCAACACAATACAATGCATCACTTTCTTGCCTATGACCCCTCCACATTAATTCGGAAATAAAAAGCATACACACCCTTATTTTAAACCTCAGTAAAAGCATCTGTTGATGTGGAGATTTCCATTTTTCAGCCACCCACATCCTTAATGAGGCCAGAGTTTAAAATTTACTGACTCAGAGCAACGTGGATATCATATACAGCACTATATAGCCATAGTTCATAGCTGTAGTCTTGCTGACTTGGTGAAATCCAAAACGCAGCTATTATCCTTGATTCAGAATGTATTTTGGCATAAATACATTGAAAGGTCCTGTTTGGAGCTACCTCAGATATTCAGCTCTCAAACAACCATCAGCTCATGCAATTTTAATGCAAAAAATACTTTGCAATGTGAAACAGTCAAGTTATCTCTCAGATTTTTCAGAGTTTGGTAATGCGGATCAATTACAAAAGCTCTGGTTGAACATTATAGATGGAAGTAAAAGGCTGAATAATACAGAGAATTTATAAAATTTCTAGCATCAGTCACTTGACTTACAATGTTTTTGAAGCAAGTATGAGTAAATTTCAATCACTGGCAGCCACGTCGGTTGCTGTTCTCCTTTTCTACTGTGACTGGAGAGTGAAAAACAAATGTCCATGATGATTCTATCCAAGAGGCCCAGGATGAACCCAACCTTAAAATGCTTGCTAGCCAGATTGTTGGATGTGATTAAAGGCGGAAAGATGGTGTAAAGATGAGCAATGATTAACAGAGATTACTGCCATGCAATTTGTCAAATTATACAGTAATAATTAAACCTGATCATGTATCAGAGATAAATATTGTTTAAAAAAAAAAAAAAAAAAAAAAAAAAAACAGATCCAGAAAACACATCTGAATCAATATTTTACAATTTCATGGATTCAAGTAAATGTTTCATGTGCAGCAAAAGACACTCAGCTCCAGAGTTACTGTCAAACACAGTCAAAATCACTCACTGTGTGCCTCTGGGCCAGCGTGCAGCTGTAGATACTGCATGTCTTTGCTGTGCAGTTGCATGTTGAGTTTCTGCAAGGAGTTGTCCCTTTGCCTCAGAGCTGACTCCAGGCTCAGGATACGCTCGACGTGCTTCTCAACCAGGCTGGTCTGAAATCACACATGGTAGTTTAAATAATGCAGGATGGATTTTTCCACTGTACTTAACATTTGCCATTTAACGAGTAGCTTTTAATCTATATTTACAGGTTGATGAAAGTGGGTAAAGAGGTAGAAGTGGTGGAGATGAAAGTCAAGGGTGTAATTTTATGACTGCTCCAGAACATTAAATAACAATAATGTGCTTTTTACAATTATTTTTAGTCTTTCCTTCCAACACACAAAAGAGTTGAGTCATACTGTAACATCAGGTTCTTATCATCATACTGTACAATCTCAAAAAATTCGGAAGTGAGTGCAGATTGAGAGGACAAAAGTCAATGAGGCCCAGTTGGTGGATGCAAAGCTATTAATGATTTCAGCCACAAACTTCAGACGACATTGACACTGTCATTTGGCAGCACCACAATCTTTGGCACACCTCTTCCCTTAATCAGTCTCAACACAAAAAACTGCTGATGCTGCTGGGCACAAGCTACTCAATGGACTTGAGTCTCATATGAGATGGTTTATTATCACAAACGAGATCTGGGAAAGAGCAGCCAGCCAATCTGTTCAGTTGGAAGCCTCTACCTGGTTTGGATCGGCTTTGATTTGAAACCAGTTACAGACATTTGTGAAAACCATTTAAAAAGCTTCTGTAAATACATTAATTTTAGAATACAGTTGAAAGCAAAACCGACTAAAAAAACATAAATAGTACAACTAGTACAAATGTATACACAGCAAAATTGAAGACAATATTGAGTTTGGTGAGTTTACAATTATGCAAAAGGAGTGTCGCTGTGTTTTGTCTCTAAGGAGAGATTCTCCTTAATGACTATAAAAAGGCTTTTCACTCTGAAGTGCTGTTCACACAGTTTAGAAGAAATGACAACTTTCTAATGAAGGTAATTACTTTCAGATGAGTGGTGAAATCTAAGGTGTACACAGTGATCCAATGTACTTTATGTTTTTGCATCTAAAAATAAAAAATATGAACCAGTATTTCTGCTCTAACCACATCCAGGTACAACTGCCTGCTTTATTTTTTGGTCTTTTCCAGATTTCATTTATGATCCCATGTATATGTAGTTCCATCAACATAAACTGAACCAGAAAAATCCCTCTTCATTAACCCATAAAGACCCAGTGCTATTTTTGGGGTGGTTTGCTAATGAATTTTCTCTGTATTTACCCTTAAGTAATTTATCACCATTTATTGTAATATTATGCTCTTTATTTTGTGCTTCTTCCGTAAAAATCAGGTCTTTTTCTAAATTTAATTCAATGATCATGTAGATGTTCATAAAATCTCAGAGTAAATTCAAAATTTATTATTTCAGAAACATAGAAAAGTGAAGAAAATGTGACTTTTTTCAGCAAAGATATAAATAACAACATAAAAACAAGAATCTCCATCCGCTGTCATTGATCCAGCTCCATGGGTTTTACTGGTGAATCAATGTTGTAGAAGATGACAGTGTTTCCACAGTAACTACGGAGCCTCTGAACGTCCAAATGAGTCATATCTGATGACCATGAAAACTGTATTTTACACCAGTTATTTACATGTAATGATAGGATTAGTGGATAAACAGGTATTGAACAGTTTACATCAGTAGATGGTTTTGGTTGACGGTGGATGTTTGGGTCTGTATGGGTTAAACAGATGAATCTTAAATATAATATAATACGAATTTAAAAAGAAGTTCCGTCTTTATCATAAGTTTATGTTATATTATCTGATTCAGTGGACACACCATAAAAACTCTGTTAAAGTCTTGGCTCAGATGAGCTTGTTGACTCATCTGAGCCTTTGGTTGCCGACCCTGACCTTTGACATCTCTGTAGAGAGAATGCTTAGCAAATTAATTTCTCCCATAGCAGCCAAAAAAATAGACGAAAAGGCTATAGGCTGAGATCCAGCTCCATTCACTCCTACACCCTTCCAAGTGCGTAAGTGCTCTGTGAAGGCCACATGCTGTATTTAATTTGAAAGCAGGCTGTTAAACATATCTAGAGTCACTAGTAGTGTTTTATGTTAAATAAATGAATATGCACAAACACATTATGTGTTTATTGTCTTTTGGCAGTTGAAACTGTCATGTTCATTGCCTGATCATAATTTTTTCTATGCTCCATTTTTTATTTCATCTATGCTCTCTATAAATATAATGTAAAAACATAACTAATTAATGAGCCATATGGCTACTATAAAATAATGCATGCATTACGCAGTGAACCCAATAATGTTTCTGACCATCTTGTCCAGATCCCTCTGGAGGTTACTCTTCTCCATGTGAATCTTCTCATAGGCTTGGATCACATCCTCCAACTGCTCCTCCCTCTCCTTTCTCTTCTGGAGCTGAAAAAAACATAGAGAGAAATGAAAAAAAACCACTACTTTTTCCATTCTTTGTCAGTTTTCAAACTTCTACACAAAGCACACACTAAAAACTTTCTATTGTGAGAGTCATCAAATGTGTCTCTTAAGAAACTGTTGTGTAACCAACCAAATTTAGGACACCACAATCCTGACGCCTCAGCATGTACGTAGCAACACCTTTCTCATTTCAACAAATGGATGAAAATGATGATTTTATCAATAGTGAAAAATATTGATATCCTGCTGTTATATCCATCACAGTCTAATGAAGGGGTGAGAGTCACTAGATGTTGTAATCACACACTGTTTGACAGATCTGAGGGCAGTGACATCTAGAAACCTGGAGAAACTGTGAAGGAGTGAAATGATGTCTAAAGTGGGACAAGGATACAGAAGTGAATTTAATTTAAGAATACAGCCACTTTAGATCAAGGAAAATAAGCATGAGAGCAGCAGAAGCATAATGAGATAAATAGAGAGCCGGTGAGGACAAAGAGGTATATCAGTGCTGTGAGCTGAAGCAGTACGGCCTATTCAGTGTGTCTATGGTAACATATGCTGTAAGAACTGGCACCAAGGTGAGGACAGTTTGTCAACAGCGTCGTGACTGCAGAAAGCAAGATTACTACCAAGTGAGCTCTCTTGTTCGAGGATGCACACAAAACAAAAAACATCTCAAAAACTAAATTTATTCCACAGATGCTGTCACGTTCTAATTATCACCTTTTATGCCTTCACTCTGGTTTCACAGTCTAAGTGGGATTGCTTTTGTCCTGGTTCGAGGGATTTGCTTAAATTAGCTTTTTAAAGTAGGGGTGATTTTAGAACATGATATCCCCTCTTCTTTAAGAAATCTGCCCAGTCTAAAATTTGCATCAGTATATGTAGATCTAGAAATGATGATTTGAAACTATTTGAACACAGAAAATCCTGGTTTTCTTGCCATGTATTGGGCCGGTTCTACTAAGATCCCAATTTGTGTGTACGTCTCAATAATTTTTTCTTCTGTCATTCCAAAAATGTTCACACACGAGGGTGAAAAATGCGTTCTCTGCATCTTGTTTCATTATTTCAATGTCTCCACTTCCATGTGTGTGCAATTACGCATACAAACGGTTTGCGCCTCCCTTTGAGACGTGTTAAAAAGAGACACAGTTTCTATCAGCAAAATTGCTTTCAGGTTTGATAAATCACTTTGCGTGTGCTAAATTAATATATTTACAGTTTCTCCCCCCAGCACACACACTATTGCATGCGAACGCCCCATATTGCATATTCATTGTGACAAATGTACTTACTGGATGCAGATGTGCTACTTTGCATCTTTGAAAGACGCAACCCTTAGTGCGCAGTTAGTAAATTAGTTTGAACATTTTTTGCGTGTGCAATGAGTTTGCACACGTTTTAATACACGCAAACCTTTAGTAGATCTGACCCTCATAGTGTTATGTTATACACTCCACTGAGAAGTGCATCTGCATCACATTATGAGCATATTACTTAAGAATTATTCACAATGTCTTTCACTTGTATCGGGGGTGGTGGTGGTGGTGGTGGGGTCCCAACAGAGCATGCTCAGCTACTTAAGGTACATGTCATCACTGCCTGTGTCAGCGCTGTGACCTTGTGTGTTCCACGCTAATCGTTTCTTCTGCTCCCATAAACCATTTCCTTCCTCTTTCTTCCTCCCGAGCCCTTTTTTACCGCTGCTACTGCCGGTTTTACCACTACCTTCCTGTGTCAGTCATTTCTCATTTCTATTTCCCCATGCTCTCGTTCACACAGTCACAGAAACAGAAGGTTTACTATAGCGAAGGGAATGAGTAGTCCAAGCACATTATGGCCGCTGCCAGTCTCCTCTCTGCTCCAACCCATGTTTGGATGGGACTATTTTTACAGTATACACAAGAAACATGGTCAAAGTGGTTCAGCTTTATGCAATTATTTACTTATGTTGGAGTTTTGTGCTACTAATAATAATCCCAAACATACATGTGGGAAGTGTTATACATAATATATATATATATATATATTTTTTTTTTTTACAAAGCACACACATTCAACAAATTCTTTGCCAGATTTAGTCCAATTATACCATGTCTCAAAAATAGAACAGTGCTGTGAAAATCCCATGTCACAGTGCTCCACGGATGGTTTCTTAAAAACACCCTATCTGTAATTTTGCTTGGGCAGCAGCTTTAGTGCTTAATTAGTTCTGGACATCTTTCAGCACATGTCCACCAGGGATGGCCTCAATTCTTTTTTAATTCAATTAATTTGCTGTATTTCTACAAAATTCAAGTCCTGCAAAAGCTTTCTGGGTGATAAAGTTTTTTATCTATCCAGTTCATGAAGAAAGGATGCATCATTAAGCTAATTTTCCTCTTATTTCTGCTCATATCCCATGCTGCCTCTGCCTGTGCTCAGCCTCTTTTCGTTTTCCGCCCATCTTTTTCCACTTTCCTTAATAAGTGTCCCCATGTCTCCTCTCACCTCGTGGGTCAGGACGTTGACTCTCTGCTGCAGGTTGCCGTTCTCCGAGTGCAGCAGAGCTGTCTCCTTGCTCTCAAAGGAGCAGTAGGAGTTACTGTCGTCTCCAAACTCGCTGATCATAGGAAACTAAAGGAACAAAAGAAAACCAGATTCATGAAACCAGACAGCCCAGTATAGATCTAGTAAAACAACGTACCATCTGCCCTCTTTTCTTTATTTATAATTTCTCGTTTTGTTTGCGTAACATTCACTTTCTCTCACTCTATTCAGCAATTTTTGATGAGTTCACACTGAGATCATTAAAGATTCATCTCACATCAACTCTAACTTCTGTTTGGCCCAGATATCAGTTAGAGTATAAGAGTTATTTAATTAATTTATATTTTTTTTAAATATACATGAGGTTTTGATTTTTGTCTCCATATAAACTGATGTGGGAATTTACATCGCATTTCATATATACAGTAACTCCTCCTTGCAAATATTAAATTTATTGAAGGTTTTGATGAAACTGAAAACTGAAACATGCTAGAAATGGCTGAAATAACAATAAGAGTATTATATATAGCAACTACTGTGTTTCTTTTCACTAATAGGGACAATTTCAAAAAATGACACTGATTTGCCGGGAAGTGGCTCCAGTTTTAAAACCAAAGCACATCCTGCTAATGTGCTATTGATTTGATTTTTACATAAAAATTGACTGTTTCTAGCTGTATCTTGGATACACTGATAGCATTTGAGAGGTTTGTTAATCTCCTCCCATCCCTTTCTTTGATTCTTAAAAAATCAGGGTTATATCCCTTCTACCATGCATGGATTTTGGTAAAAATGAGCATCGGTAGAAAGCTTCCTCTCTTATTGCTTGCTTTTGGTCAGACTGAAGGAGAGATGTTGCTGTGCAGTTGTGTAAACAAGAATGTACACAATCAATACATCCTGAACAAAGGCCAGTCTTCTGGAAGACTTACAGATTTTGAGGTCAAAATTCAATTAGAATTACCTCTACACATAACCAACACTAGTATCGTTCAAAGGAGAGATAGTGGTTGGGAATGGGGAAGCATCGTTGCATGAAAACATATATATTATGCTGGAATAATTACACCATATGAAAGTGCATTTAAGCGACTGTGACTGATTATGCAGTCATAAAACATGTATGCATTAATATACTGTGCAACATCAAATGTTTTTTTTTTCCCAAAGTAAGCATTTATTCTTGCTGGAATAGATCAAAAGTTTACGGTACTTAACTGCTGTTTGTTAACAGAAAACTGACAGATAGACACAACACAACTTTACACAACTATACGGTTCAACTTAAATGAACACATTTACATTTAGAGTGCCTACCATAAGCAGAGCAAGCTTTTCATTTTCTGTGTAAAGTCACTGGAACTGATGCAATGTCTATTTGAGCACCAAACAACCATTTTCCATTTAGCAGAACACCACTCTCTGCTCAGTTTAGCAGTAAATGTTAGCAAGATGGGCACATACCCAGGGGGTTCAGGAAATCTCACACTGCTGAACATCAGGACCTCTAAACATGAGAACAAACTCACTTCAACCCATGTTTAAAACAGCAGGAAGAACCTACTGAGTGTCTGCATCATTATAGCAGCTCGAGCATCCTCCATTTAGAAAAGGCCTGCCGCAAGCCTACCTTTAAAAAAGACAGACACACCAAAACCAGAGTCCAATGCTGCAATTGCTAAACATTTCATGGGTAAATATCACAATGTCAGTACTATTGTTATCAATTAAAGCTATAAAGACTGTATTTGCAATGGCACAGGTGTGACAAGTCCTGTTCCAAACGCCAAACATCTGCACCTGCTCTCCAAAATCAACACCTGTCTCAGTGGAAAAATGCCCTGAACAACCTGCCGTTTGTGAGTAAGTCAACATCAGTGTGGGAGCCTGCAGCCTTCGTTGACAGCTGTTCACTAAAGGGATGCAAGATTTTTGTACTGACAAATACAATATGTCAGGAAAGAAAGGACGGAGTCAAGTGGCAAACTGGAGATCTCAGCAGTGTTTAGGGATTCTCTCACATGTCGAGCAACTTTTATATAGTATGCATGAACCTACCGCTCCTTTTTGAATAGGTTTTCTTTTTCTTCTTTCTTTTTTTATTTTCTTGTTTTGGTTTTAATGTTATATTTTAAATAAAATAACCAATCAGTCAATCAAAAATTTTACAAACATAAGGAGAGTCAAAGAGCACACCTCTATCTGGAACTACTGCCTTACAGAAAAAAAAAGATTTAGTGTCTTTGCTAACTGTATTCCTAATAGACCAGAATGCTGCAACAGCTTGCATCTTTTTGGATCATCTTAGATTTTTTGAATAACAGTCTCTTTGACAGCTTTTTGTCATTTGAAACATTTTGTTCTTTCCTCTAAGCTGCTATTGATAGTCCTATCTCTAGTATTATCATTGTCAGCAGTCCAGCCTTTTTTTTGCAGCAAAAAGAGAAGGTATTGATGAAGACCATGTAATAGTAGATGATGAAAACTGAATAAAAAATGGGTACATTACAGCTTTATCATCGTATAATTCCTGGAGTGAAATTAAACCTCATAGACTGATAAGAAGACTCAAGTTTTTTTTTCTCTAATCTTCTCTTTGTTCTTAATTTCAGCTCTTTCAGTTATTTCACTCTTTCTAACATTTTCTCCTTTCTATTCATTAATTCCCCTTCTTTTCCCACATGTTTCACCCTGTAATTGCTCTCGGTGCACATACCTTCTTGTTGTGTGTTTTTGTTGTGTGTGTGTATTTGTGTGTGCATTGGCTCAGCCGCAGCCATCCCTGAGATCGTGTTTTATCCCTTCTGCTTTATGCTGGTTTTCTGCTTCACCAACTCAGTAATCCATCCAAAAATTGTTTGATTCCCACCATCTAGCAAATACCCCTGGCCATGCAGAAATGTTAATAGTGTCCTTGACTTTTAGCAAACGGTGCTATGTTGATCTTCTATTGAAAATGAATGGTATAAAATAACCTAAAAGAATTAAGCTCATTTAACTCTGTTGCTCCCAGGTTCTCTTTTGGCTGTTTACAATGGAGCTATTATTTTTGCTTAGATGCAAATTGGCAGAGTGATTTTCTCCTACTCTTGAGCCCATATTAATAGCTGTTCTAGTCCAGAATCAAAGCCCACCAAAGCTTTCTCTCCCTTTTATCTCTGTGTACAATCTCATTGCTTTAGAAACAGAAAACACTCAAGGTGATTGGACAGCTCTCGGCTTTAAAAAAGACCCTGCCACTAAAGCCAAAAGCAAGCCTTAGCCTTGTCACTGCTGGAGTCCATCGACCTGATACCAACAAGGACAAAAACAATATGATGATATGTTTTGAAAAATCTTGCAGTATTTGACTTTGTAATGATGTGAAAAGCCCTCACCTTGATCTCATAAATCTTGAGCTTCCTCTTGATACTGGTGTTCTCTCGCTCCAGGCAGGCCAGCCTCGTCTTGATGTCCTGATAGGCCGTGATGAGGGCAAAGTGGGAGGCTGAGTAGACGTCATCAGGCGGCAGGGGCGAAGGGCGCCATGCCACGCTGCCGCAGCCATCCTCCTTCAGGCCGCCTGCGTCGTTACCTCCTCCGAGCAGCCCCAGCTCCCCTCCGCCAAACAGAGACTGCATCACTCAGAGCCTCAACCTGGGGACAGACAGTTATTTTCTTATTAATAATTTAATCCCAAAATTACTCCTGTAAAAGCAAAGACACCAACAAAAACTAACATCATACTTAACAGTTCTTGCACCATTGTTGCAGAAATGTTATAAACATCAACAAAGCAGATAAAGAAAAGACTAAGAACAAAGCGTTACTGTACTGGAAGCAGTCAGATTGCTGGTGCAGACAATGTAAAATATTCAAAAGCAAAGAGGGCATAGACACTGGAGGAACATGAGGGGACACAGTTAATCCATAAGAAATTTAAGATGACTCACTGTTTTGGTATGTCTTATAGCTCTACATGTCGATGCATTAATCAGATTAGACAGTAAATCACATTTTTTCTGCTGCTTTTTCCAGAAATATTAACTCTAGCTATAGCCCAGGGAGATTTACCTTTATCTTTTTGCATTAACCGTTTATTTTGATCAAAGTCCCCCCACAGGTTCGTGAGTAACCAATGCATGGAATTTAAATGGAAATCAGGCCGGTACGTGCTCTTGTTCCATTTCACAGTACTTAATAAAACATGAGCTGTGACAGCCCACGCTCTTTGAGTGGCATGATGAATGAGCTGGGTAGTTAGCTGACCAGGCTACATCACAGCCAGCTGGCCTTGGTGTCCCTCCCCTGCCCCCATGACTCCAGGCAATACTGTCAGAAATGATAAATGGCACCTTTGATGCCACCAACTTCTTCTAATCCAATCATAGAGGGGGCATGTGCACAAAAGTCACACTAGACATAGCTAAGCACACGAGTCCGGGTTTGATTTACGGATAGTGTGGCAGTTACACAACAGCTAGTTGATTTGATGTATACTGGACTGGATGCCTTCCTGACTCCCAGCTCTGCCTTGTGAGTCAGCTATTGCCTACTGAGCTATTTTCATCTGCTCCCTTCCTCCACGGTGCTATTTTCCTTGTGTTTCTGGAGAGAGAGGGGGGGTAAAGCCTCAGCCAATCTACAGTTCTTTTCCTAGTCGGCCTACAGGATGATCCAAAAGCACTCCCACATGCACAGGCACGCACACAAACACACGTCTGTGCACACGCAGCCAAAAAAACACAGAGGAGCAGTCACACAGACAAAAGGCGTGCATGGACGAGGAGGTTGATCAAACAGACGAGACAAACTGTCACCTGCCAGCCGCCCGAAGACTGCTGTTTACACCAGGGCGATATTAGGGACCTGTGATGTGTACTGTGTTGACATCATGATGTCAGTCTAGGAAAGCTATCTATGGCAAATATTGACCTTATTTAAACACAACTCTTTTCATTACATATTTTGATTGGAAAAAAGATTGACATATTATAGAAATATTAGTACATGATGAGGTGAGATTATCTTCCAGAAAAATGTCTGAGACACCAAGACTTGTTTCCACAAAAGCAATTTGCTCACTCAGTTTGCTCCACCCATTCGCAATGAGCCTCTTTTTGCAGTCTTTGTGATTAATTACCATGTGCTCAAAATAGCAATGACGTAAAATGTCTTTGCATGTGGCGGCCTCCTCGTGTCATGACAAAGACAACCCTGGTTTGATTACAGCTTTGTTAGAATCTGTATTGCATGTAATCCTCTCTCTCTATGTTTTATGTCTGTGTTTGCATAGATGACAGCTCACTAAACAGAGCAAAGTCTGGGAGTTAAGAAACCACTTTTCAGAACCTGCTTTCTTTAGTCATGACCACAGTAATGTTCCTCTAACGTCTTATAGTGTCATTTGTCCAAATGTAACAGATCACATATCCATAGCTCTGGTGATTTTGGGATTAAGTTTTCAGTTTTGTCATTTCTGCGTGAGATGTTTTTGGCTAATGTCCACATAAGGCATTCATTTCATTCAATCCATCACCTGAATTCTTTGTGTATCAAATGTTTCATCAGTACAGTACAATCATTCTGTCAAATGATGTCTTGCACCTTAAAAACAAAAACAAAAACATATATTTTCATCAGCAAACATTTCATTACTGCATGTGCTACAGTGTGCCTTTTCCTTATTCAGATGCATGAATAATTTTTCACCTATGTTGTATGGAGTGACCACATTTCCATAAATATTCTATGGTAACAGCATACTCCATCTGCCTACATACTGTCTGAGGACATAGCAGTAATTATGCACGGACCAAAAATCACACAAAAATGCCAAGATATTCTCCAGTCAGTGACTATATCATGATGAAAAGTACCAGTGAAAACACTTGATGTAAGAGGAAAATCTTTGATGTGTGATAACATTGCAAGGACAATATGATTTGAAATAAATAAATAAATAAAAATACTAGAATGTTTATAAGCTGTACAAGTCCTATCCTACTTTAATGGCTTCACCCAAACTCTTAATAGCATATGATCACTGAATAAGCCAATTAATTGCAATAACATGCTTTTTTTGAACAGCTTGCCCACGAAGATGTGACCAATTAACCAGAAATGTACTCCCTTTAGAATATTTTCTTTCTCTGTTTTGGAAGTTGCCACAACTATTTGGCATGTTTCCCGAGTATCTGTGTTTGTAACATCCCATCTCTCCTGAATTCAAATAGCAGAAGAACTGTTCTTATTCACAACGAGGACCTTGTCAAACACATTTCCCCGTTCCCCAGTCCTCAGCCATTGCTGCTTCTTAAAAAACAGTTCCTCACACACACGCACACACACATTGCACTATATAAAATAATCAGATTATACGCATAAACCTCCATTTCTTTTCATTGAATGGCTCCCGTGCTCCAATGGAAACTGAATATGGTTTCAGATCGGACAAAATAATGAACAGGGACACAGAAACGTCCATTTTGTCTGTGCTCCTCTCATTGGCAGCAAAGAAATGAAGCATTTATCACACACAGACACACATGCAGAGCCGGCTAAGCTTCCCTGCCCCTATCCTTGTCTTCGTCTCTGCTCCTCTCCCCAAAATATCCCTCATCCTGCTTCATCCGACTGCCCCTCCCACTCGATGCACTCCATCACCTGGACCTCTGGGCTCATTTGCCGAGCTCTTGGGGGCCCCTCTGGACTGTGGACGTGAACACAGCTGCTTCGCTCCCACCTTCATTATTGCAATTACCACAAGAAGTCATATATTACCTGCGGCCCACGTGGTACACACTGTTCCACTGAGACCCTCTACCTCTTACATCCACTTTCCCTTTTCTCTCCCTTGTTTCCCTTTTCATACTTTTCTCTCCAGAGATTACAGCACTATTCCCTTTCTCTGTGTCGCTCTAGAAGGGCCGAACGCTGCTGCATTAGACATTAGAAAACCTAGAAAGTCTGCAACAGACTCAAACCATAAACTCTGCATGTGACCATAAGAGGCCGCTCTGTTGTTGTTGTTTTTTACTAATTCTCCTTGGATTGTTGTGTGCATTTTTATTTAATCCTATAAATTAAGAAAAAAAAAGTAGTACTCATCAATCCACTAAATGCTGAATATTACTAGCCATGTCAAGAACTTGTAAAACAGTAATGCCTTTCAGACCTTATTTGTTTACTTTATGCTCAGTTCCCCTACATTTTCAACCTCACAGCAGATCTGATTGTTCATGTCTTTGACATGCTTCACGCTTGTCTGAATTCCTACTGAACACCTACAGCATCAAACCTCAGTGGTGTTCTCTGAGGAGGTGCAGGATGAGTTATACAGAACATGTCTTATCCATTTATAAACATTCATAACCCAATCAAATCCCAACGCTTGTTGTATTGTGTAAATAGTGTAAATCATATTCTTTGGATCCTCTGAGGATTTCAGAAGCAACAGATGATTGTTCCCTCAGTGGGAATTAGAGGATCCTGATCCATTTGTGTCTGGCAGCTACATAATTGTGGGGTAAATCTCCTCTTACAAATATTAATATTGATAGATTCTGTTCCAGCTTAACTTGGGGCTTGACTCGTCCTCCACATAAAACCTGTATATGTAAATGAGAAGTTATTTTTCTTTTCCGTGAGGCTTTTCCACACATATATACATCATAGTTTGTGTATGTCTGTTGTTCTCTCAGGGCATGAATATATGAGCGCAGAGGAAATTATGCCAGCTGGGTCAAGGCAGGGTTTTCAGTTGATAACAGAACCAGGATCAAAGAGGAAACTGGGGGAGTGAGTCCCTCCAGAGAGTGATTTTTATGTTGGATCTGATACAAGGGAGATGCAACTACTTTTTTCCCTCTCTGTCTCTCCCTCATCCTTCCCCCAGCTGTCGATGCATTTCATTTTCTCTCCTTTACTCAGCTGCTCTTTATCTCAGACTACCTTTTCACCTCATCGCTTTTCTTTTCACTCATTTTCTCTCTCTCTTCTCTGTCTCGCGATGTTTAACAGTTAAGCTCATCCCAGTGCCATTGTGTGATCCCCACAGACTGGACGTTTGGCACCTCTGATTCAGACAGTATGTCTGGAACTGGTAAGTCTCGGGCTGAGAGTTGGTGTGCTGTTCTACTCCCATAATGCCTTGCTTCGCTCCACTGCACCTGTTTCCTTTACTAAAGTCTCCTGTAACAGGGAATAAGGCCAGAGCTGGTATAACCCACACTGAGAACCTATTAACTCACACCAGGTAGAGGTTGTTTGCATGTGTTTTTGTGTGTCTCTATGATGCATATGTACACAAGTGTGGCTAGGTGGATGGAAATGAGCGCAAACACAGCATGTGTTTAATGTGGGGTTTGTAAAAGGACAAAGCAACAGCAGGACAAGAAAAAACATAACGTGCCTGCACTTGAAAACCCTTGGCCTTCAGTCCACGCCAAAGTTTTTGCACATACGGAAGGACAGACAGACGGATAATGAACTGATGACAATACCGTGCAGCAAGGGCCAAGAATAAAAAGTGTTCTTTGTATGTACAGCTTTGGAAAAAATTAAGAGACCACTGCATTTTCCTCTGCATGTCTGCATGTACAGACCTGATCAAAATCTTAAGACCAGTTGAAAAATAGCTAGAATTTACCTTTTGCACATTTGGATCTTAATGAGGTTTTAAGTAGAGCTACAATATACAAAAGCAAGAAGGGGGAGTGAGACAAAAAGCACTTTGAAAAAGTAATTTATTGAAAACAACAAGTAAACTGAAATAGGCTGTTTATCAGCTGATCAAAAGTTTAAGACCGCAGGCTATAAAAGCCAAAATCTGCTCAAAATTCTCATTTTCTGTCGGGTATTCACACGGTCATGCCCTCCTGATGGCTAAAGCTAAGAAGCTTTCTCTTCTTGAACATGGTCAGATCGTCCAGCTGCATAAGCGAGGCCTCTCGCAGCGTGCCATTGCTGCTGAGGTTGGACGCAGTAAGACAGTCATTCTAAATTTTTTGACAGATCCTGAGCATTATGGAACAAAAAAGTCAAGTGGTACACCCAAAAAAATTACACATGCACTGAGCCAGAGGATCCGATTGACTGTCCGTCAAGACACAGGGCGGTCCTCGACCCAAATTACGGCCTTACTGGTGCCGACTGCAGCACAATAACCATCAGACGGCATCTGCGGGAAAAGGGTTTCAAAAACAAAAAACGAATTCAAAGACCTCGTCTCCTACAACGCAACAAAACTGCCCGTTTAGACTTTGCCAGGGAGCATCAAACATGGGACACTGAAAAGTGGAAAAAAGTTTTATTCTCTGATGAGAAAAAATTTAACCTTGACGGTCCAGATGGCTTCCAACGTTACTGGCATGACAAGGAGATCCCACCTGAGATGTTTTCTACCCGGCACAGTGGAGGGGGGTCCATCATGATCTGGGGTGCTTTTTCATTCAGTGGAACACTGGAGCTTCAGGTGGTGCAGGGTCGTCAAACGGCAGCTGGTTACGTGCACATGTTGCAGCGGGCATCCCTCATGACTGAGGGCCCTCGTCTGTGTGGTAACAGCTGGGTTTTTCAACAGGACAACGCTGCAGTTCACAATGCTCGCTTGATGAAGGACTTCTTCAGGCAGAATAACATCACTCTTTTGGACCATCCCGCATGTTCCCCTGATTTAAATCCCATAGAGAACATTTGGGGATGGATGGCAAGGGAAGTTTATAAAAATGGCCATCAGTTCCAGACAGTTGATGCCCTTCGTGAAGCCATCTTCACCACTTGGAGCAATGTTCCCACCAGCCTCCTGGAAACACTCGCATCAAGCATGCCCAAACGAATTTTTGAAGTGATTAACAAGAACGGTGGAGCTACTCATTACTGAGTCCTACTGAGAAAATTTTTTGTTCTGGTTTGGAGAGTTTTTTGTAATTTTTTGAGCGATGGTCTTAAACTTTTGATCAGCTGATAAACAGCCTATTTCAGTTTACTTGTTGTTTTCAATAAATTACTTTTTCAAAGTGCTTTTTGTCTCACTCCCCCTTCTTGCTTTTGTATATTGTAGCTCTACTTAAAACCTCATTAAGATCCAAATGTGCAAAAGGTAAATTCTAGCTATTTTTCAACTGGTCTTAAGATTTTGATCAGGTCTGTATGACAGCCATTCTATTCCTGTGTCTGTTGAATTCCAACAAAATCATACCTTATTCTACTGAATAAACACCTGATCCATGTCTTATTTAAGAAAGAGAAGAATGAACACCACTACTGTGGCCATCACTATCTTCTTGAAATAGGCAAAAACAGTGCTATTAGTACTGCAAAAGTAACTGTAATCAAAAAATAACTATTAAAAAACTACTGGACTTCTGCTCTGACAATGTTCCCAAACTCTGAGGACTGGTTCTTCTATCAGGACAATGCTCCTGGCCTCAGCTAGGTCAGTAAAGGTGTGGATGACGGACCACCAGATGAAGACCCTGTCATGGCCAGCCCAATCTCCAAACCTGAACCCACTTTGAAAACTTCTGGAGGAAGATGGATGGTCACATACCATCGAACATTGCTAAGCTTCTCTGCCAGGAGCTGCATGAAGTCATCCAACATCAATGGTGGAGAGCCAAGACACGTGAAGGCTGTCATTGAAAATCAGGGTTTTTCCACCAAATATTAATGTCTGAACTTTTCCCAAGTTACAACATTTGCATTGTGTTATTTAGAAATGAATACGAACTGTTTTTCTTTGCATTATTTGAGGTCTGAAAACACTGCATCTTTTTGTTATTTTGACCATGTGTCATGTTCTGCAAATACATGCTCTAAATAATAATATTTTTATTTGGAATTTGGGAGAAATGTTGTCAGTAGTTTAAAGGACAAATCAAAAATGTTCATTTACTCAAACACATATCTATAAATGGTCATCAGTGATAATTTTGCAGTGGTCTCTTATTTTTTTCCAGAGCTGTATGTGTGAATGGGGATTTGGCAAAGTCAGAGATTTAGTAAATAAAAAACTTGTGACGTATGAGCCCATTCATTGAGAGAAGTCACGACTAGATACATATCTATGTAACATTCAGCTCTTTATTGAAAATGAAAAAGGTTGATAGGAGTTGCCATGGTTAAAAATGTCAAAAAATAAATTTCATTACTCATTGCAACTGAAATAATTTCATTCAACATGGCTTTTAATTAATTTTATATTCTTTTCATTGGTTTGAAGAATACCTTTTGAAATGAGGTGAAACTGAGGTCGACTTTCTCTCCTGTCATGCAAACAAAGCAGAAGCCCGAGGGGATGATGAAGTAGTTAACACCAAATCACAACGCTTTATCTCTTTATAGAGAAGGTCACCAAAATGGTCTAGGTTCATAGTTTTTAATGAATTAAAAAAGCTCGTTTGTAATGTGGTGTGATACGATTCTGAAATTAATGTTTGAAAATGAACAGAAGAGAACAGGAATGACTTATTAAATGAATGCACTTTACTAACCAGACTAAAAACTTCAGCTCCAAACCATTGTGATAAAACTCAACCATCTGCTGTTCCAGTCTGATTTTAACACATGCCAAGAGGTATTTGCAAATACTTTTTGAGTGAGGTATCAGGCTCCAATGCCTGCATGGACCAGATATAATAAGTAACCACCTCTGTTTCCTTGTACAGTATCATACTTGTAGTAAATGGAAGTTAACTCATAACAACCAAACTACACTCTACCAAAGTGGGTATAAGAACTTAAATTAAATCTGATTTCACTATGTATGAATATGTAATAATATAAGAACTGAATATCTAACATATACACAGAAATTGTCTCTTGCTTTTTTTTTTTAAATCATCAAACAGCAAGAACGCAACAAGGTGAAATGAAACTGCTGCTGTCGTGTTGCCTTCAAGCGTTTTACCAGAATACACATGGTTCCAGAGCTGTATATACTCTGAAAACACATGCATGCTGTACACCGAGCGCAACATCGAGCCCACGCCACGTGCCACTACTGTCCATATCCACAATACACACACCCACACCAGCGCACTCTCATATGTATGCTCACACACACACAATACAAAGCACTTGTACAGCCTGTCAGAGCAGGAGAATAACACTGCCTCTAACAAATGCCTTGCTGTGCCATGCCATACCGCGCCATGATTCATCACTCGGGGAATCAGCCGTGTAGGCAGAGTGCCGTGTGTGAGCATGTGCGTGTGTGTGTGTGTGTGTGTGTGTGTGTGTGTGTGTGTGTGTGTGTGAGCAAGGCAGCTGCCATTCGGGAGATTGATGGCAGGGGCAGGATGGAGACAATGAGCTGTGTTGCTATATTTTTTTTCCTCCACTCTCTGTTTTGGGTCTGCTCTCTTTTCTCTTTTTCTCCCGCCTCAGCTCCCCTCATCTTTCTTTCCACCGGCAAGTGAACCGTCAATTTCTTCCCCTTCTCCCTCCCTTCTCACCTCTCTTACCCTTTCTCTCTGTCATTTATCCATCTTGGTATTCAGCAGCAAAGTTCATCACAACACCCCCTCTAAAAAGACGGGGGAGAAAAACTTAATCTTGACTTTGAATCAGAGCTCCCCACACAAAAGACATTAATCTCTTCATTATTACTACACCCAATCCAATACTTGGATTCCCTCACCCTGAAATGTGAGTCAAAGTCAAACTAAGCTGCAGCCTAGAAGCAAGAACAGCACAGAATAAGACACAGAGGGCAAGATAAGACTGACTTAAAACTTTTTTTGGGTTGCAATTAAAGCCCACCCTCCTTATTCTATCTCGCCTACCCACCCATGAATACAGACATGCAGACCGACATGGTGAAAGAGTTGGATCACTCACAAGAACTGAGGATGTTTCCTAGTGAAACAAAGCTTATAATTTGGTCTCAGCTGTTGAAAGCGCAGCATGAAACATAGTGCGATGTTTACTCTCAATGCACAGTCAGCACGCCAGCAGGCTGGAGTCAAAGACTGCCTCTCAGAACAGATGAGATGCACAGTGAGGCGAAACAGAATGCTTTTAGCCTTCACAGAGATCAGATAGGAATAAATACAGACAAACAAAGAGAATAAACAAATCACCTTGGAACTAGAACTTCATATACAGAACAATATGTACTCGCATACAGACATGACACAAATGAAAGGAAGGACCAGATGGGAGTGGTTTCTTCCAGGATAATGTCCTCATCCATAGGACACAGGACATCAGACTGTAGTTTCATTACCACATGCTATGGTCTTAACCAGATTAAGCAGCTGTTGGAGATTTTGGATCCAACCTCCATCACCAATATAGGCTAATAAATGAGGGAATACACCATATGCACAAAAATACTGGAATACTTCACACCTACAGCGTGCAGGACCTCCCTGTTGATTTCACATATTGTTATGATAGTAATATTCATGTCACTGGTCAGTAATTATCATGGTAAATGTCAAATATATATTTGTTTTCGTTTTACAGGCTGATTTTTCTTCTCATTTGAGACAGTCAATTGTGTTTGCAATTATTATTTATGGTCAGAATGTGGTCAGAAATCTAAAGGTAGAACTAATTACAATGATGACAAAAAAAAAGAAATAAGAAGTTTATTGTGATATTTATTGCTATATAAAATGATATTATAGCATTTGTCATTTGTCTTGCAGTAAAGTTCAGAGACTGTAGAATCACTGACAACGCATTTTATCTACACACACTTTATGTTATGGTTTATGTTTTTCCTTTTAATTGCCACATGTCAGCATGTTAACGATACACAACTAACAACAATATATTAATGCCATAAATATGCAGATTGGAAATAATTTTAGAACAGCGTCTCAATGTTTGAGAAAACTGATAATTAGATTTTTAACTCTAACTCGAAATTGTTGTCACTTACAATTTGTTTTTGTTGTGTATTTTCTTTTTGAGCATCTTTAGATTTTGTATTAATGACCATCAGCTCAAAACATCTGTGGGTTCTGCCTCATAAAAGTGTAGTTTTAGTCACTAAACAGATAATCAATTGAATGGAAAAATAAAACCTTGTGTTAATAAATAATAGACAGTATTGGAAGCATTGAGGCAGGTGTTACTTTGCTCTTTCAGGTGAAGCATATGGCAAAACACCAAAGTGTGTCAAGCAAACTTCCATCTGTGGGATGTTATGGTTTATTCATTAATGGTTTATGATTATATGCTGTGCTGTGTGTTACAGCTTTGTGGTTTCATTTAGCGATGCTGCCGTTCCTACTCTGGGAGGTGGGTTCGCCTAATGTGGAAACCACTGTAATAGAGACCAAGATAGTTTAGGCTCACAGCCTTGAAGTGGAAAGTGATATGAGTCAGACCCAATCATACACACACCACTGTGAGCCTCTGCCTCACAATAAGTTCATACATTAATGCCAGCCAGAGACCTTGACAGCTGGAGCAGCCAGAGTCATTCCAGCTCCAGCGGCCCTGACTTGTATTTGGCTCTCACTTTTGTCTTGATCCCCAGGCATCTAAAAGCTTGTGCACTTCACACAACATCACATCCTCCTCCAATGCGTCTGTTCTGCTGTCATGCACCAAATAAAAGACAGACTGATAGTCATACACAAGCCTTGGAGCGCACACACATAGACGCACACATAGATAAACATATTAAAACTGGGTAAAATGAAAAATTAGGATACATCAATGATGCATTAAATGAAAAGTAATGAAAATGGAGCATGTAAAAACATTACTGCGTCACTGTTAGACATGATAAAACACATTAATTTCATATTTATTATTAGAATCCAATTTCAGCCCAATGAAAATCAAATGGTCTGTGCTAAACTGAAAATTTCGTCAAACGTCATACGCTTGAAATACGCACAAAACAAAAATATACATAACTGACGCAAATGGGGTGGGAGGCGTGGGTCTGTCATGTTTATGTATGTTTGATCACATAATCATATTTGTACTTGGTTACGTACTTGTATTTTATCTTTATTATTCTGTCTACCCTGCCCTGGGAAATTAGCTAAATCTGGTGTGATGCATCTCTTCTGCTCTGAGATTGATGTTTTTGAGCATAGTCTCTGACAAATAAATAAATAAACTAAATAAACCCCTACCAGCAGAGATGCACCATAAATGAATAGACAATTTTATGCAGATAGGGCTCAATGGAGAACTGCAGAGCTGACGTTTATATTTAAAAAAGGCTTTGTTTCACAAAAGAAATTCCTGTTCAGTTGTAACTAACAAGACCTGTCCACATTATGGCATACTGGAGCGATCATTAGAGGAGACTGTGACAGACTAAATGGTAATTTCAAGTCAGAGCTCAATTATTTTGAATAATAAAGATCTATGAGAACCTGTTTGAAAAAGAACATTTAACCAAGTGTTTAATTGGCTCCCGGTGCCGATATGACAGTCTGTGGCTGCTGATTAATTAATAGCGCATGCTGCTGCTTGTTGGATGAATCCAGAGACAAGATGATGTGTGAGGGAATAGGGAGCAGTGGCGTGGATCAGAAAGAATATATGATACCATTAGTGTAATAGCAGCTATACACAATATGTACTGTATATGCACATGTGGATTCTCATTGGATGCACTGCATATGTGTGTGCCAGTTACATGCATGCATCGAGGTGAAAATTACTGTAATGAAAGTCACTGTCCTTGGTAAAGGACACAGCCACCGACGGCCTTCCTTCTTTTCCCCAGTCCTACACACACACACATGCACACACACAAATTAAACCCTCCAACTCTGTAACCCCCCGCCCTCTGCAGTTCTGTGATGCTCATGCTCATCTTCTCTCAGAGACTGGAGTGTTAAGGAATGAAAGAGGGAGCATGTGTGTGTATGCGTGAGTATGTGCGGGGCCAATCAGAACACAGTAAAGGGTGGAGGAAGGAGCAAGGGGCATAGGAAATGTATTCGACCAACTCTATTGAAGTCTGTGGTGGAGGAGAGGAGGAGATGGATCCTAGGAGGGAGACTGGAGTAAATCTGAATGTCACATTGGTGGCGAATCTGAAAGCTGGTTAGACACACAGGCAGAAACACACCAGATGAGATGATAGAAGACAGGGCGTCAAAAGTCACCTACCCAGAAACAAGAGCAGAATAAACCACATATTGAATAGATGTGTATTAATCTCACCCTACATACATGCACTTTAGGATGGGTGTTCATCTGAATTAAATCAATAATCGGTGGAATTATCCACACCCTCAACAATTTCCTCAGTCATGTCTATTCAGCCTCCGTCACATACAGGTTTTGGGTAAATAAAAAGTAATTATCATAATATACATTTGGAAGGCTGTTTGTCAAGACTGTGTTACATCAGGCTGCAGTTTATTTAATTGCAAATTAACCAATTAAGACCCAAACCACCATTGGTGACCAAAACCATCTACTGATGTAAAATGTTTAATACCTGTTGAGCCACTAATTTTATCAATACATGTAAATAATTGGTGTAAAAGCAGTTTGTCGTCTTTTCATGGTTATCAGATATGGCCCATTTGGAAGCTAAGAGGCTCTGTAGTGAACGTGGAAACACCGTCATCTTCTACAACATTGATTCACCAGTAAAATTCATGTATTTTGTTCAATGACAGTGGATGGAGGCACTTGGTTTATGTTCAATTAATGATATATTTTCTGAAAAACTCACTTTTTCTTCACTTTTCTCTGTTTAGATAAAATAACCTTTTAATTTACTTTGACTTTTCATGAACATCTAAATTAAATATGGTAAATTAAATATAAGAAAATACATGATTTACCATGAAAAATGTTAAAATATAGAAGATAATATAATAAGTGGTGGTAAATTGTGCGAGAAACATTTATTTGGGAACTGACTCAAAAGTAGATCTGGGTCTTTATGGGTTAATTGCTCAAAAAACTCTAGTACAATGTTAAGTACTTCATGAATTAATATCTAAACAGACATTTAAAAAAAAAGATTCTTGTTTTATCCAGAAGCTGAAAATGCTTAATGACATAAACAATGTTCACTCCCTGTCGAATATTAATTAGTCTCCTGAGTAGATTTTTGTCTAATTCACTTTAAGGCTATTATTGCATAATTTTAATCCTACCCAGATTTTTTTGTTGGACTATAATTTAATTGTGTAATTTATCAACATCATGTGTAAAATGTAGACATGATCGGATAATTCATGTCTACGTGTTAATGATACATGGCAGGCTTATGCAGCTGCCAATAGAGTGACAAAGAAAGAAAGGAAGACAGAAAAAAGAGGCAGATAAACATGACATGATGAGAGAGGGAATGAAAGAAATTACTGTAACCAAGTGACCTAAGGGAGTTGGGAACAACAACACTTGTGGAGGATAAACTACTACTATAGTAGATTACACCACAGCTGACAGCACAGACAAAGATAGAACAGGGAAAAAAGGCAAGAATGGGGGAATGAAACAGAAGGAGAGATGAATAGAAGCAGACTAAAAAGGCTTCCTGGCTGGGCTGTGTTGCCCATTTATAAAAGAACAGGTACAGTATAAGGGCTACATTCAACAGCCAATTATTACAAAACAGACTGAGCAACAAATACAGACTTGTTAGGCCACTGAACTCATATGTTCCAGTTCACGTTCCTCTGCACACTGTACTCATAGACCTGCAGTGTTCATCATTAACTGAAGTAACACCACTTATCCATACGCTCCTGCCTCTACACAGAGCCCTCCAGCTACTTTTTTAATAAAGAAAGCTGCTGCTCACATGTAACACCTCTTAGTCTTTCTTTGTCTGGTATGAAATGAAAGAAAGGTCTCCGGCCACACTATAATAGAAGGTTATGTATGAGAGCACAAGTATTGTTTTTAATATGACTTCTAAAGTCTAAGGATCTAATTTCCTTTTCCATGCAAGGTTATGTGTGCATCATTCTCCATTGTTTCTCAGTTCTCACAAGCCCGGGGTGTGCGAGCTGACAAATATGGAGAAAAAAACATGTTTTGGAGGAGTGTTATATAAGTCATTATGTCTCAGAGTGGGAAAATGATGAGCGGAGTATTGAGACAGCTCCTCCTGAATCACATATGGCATCATATGGATTTGCACAAGAAGTCATTAATTCATTGTCTCCCTTTTAGAACAGTTCAATTCTTGTTATTGGCTTTCAGCACCATGGACAGCAACCCACGCAGGAGCCAACACTACAAAGGCTTTCCTACAGGAAACTAGTGTGCCGGTACACATTTTCCTCTTGGATACAGATATGTTGCTGTTTGAATGAAACAAAAAAAAATCCATTAAATTGAAATGCGTGAGTGTTTTAGACATTTAAGAGTATTTTGTAACGTTCAATGCTTTAGGTTTCGGATTATTAAAAGGACAAAGAGATCATTATTTTATGGTATTTTTCATGGAACTTCTGGATTGTACTTTTTTTTTTAAAAGAAATTAAATGTATCATAATTTTTCATTATTAAAGCTCACATGACCTTGGATGTTGTACTATGACCTAATGGGATGACAAGAGCCAACCATTAATATATTAACATCCGTTTTTGAACGAGCACTTTGACTAAAGTGTGCATGCTTTCTGTGCTATTTATCCTATCAATTCACTGAAACCACACAATGGCTATATTTTTGTACAGCTTGCCTGACAAAACAATAACCACAGGCTTTTTACCTCTGCTAACCTGCCAGCTTCTGGCATAAAAAAATGTTAGGGACACATGGCAGCACAATGTAAAAAAAAAATACATAAAAAGCTGCCTTTAAAAGTGTTGGTATACAGTAGGTTCCGCAGAGTCAAGTTGAAAACCAGTCTACCTGCTGCACATACCACTGTGATCGACTCACAGTAAAATAACATCAGACACTATGAGGTTTTAAATGCATACAGCTCTTTTAAAGTGACTGAAGCCTAAACCCACAGGATACACAGTCCATCACAAGTTGGTCTGGCAAAAAAAGAACACAAATAAAAAAGTAGACAGTCAGTGCTTCCTTTCAGTCCTACTGAACAAAGGCCTGCATCTCTTCAGAGCATGCTGTGCTTCAAGTAACAACATTTAATAGAAGCCTATTTGCTGTGCTCTGGCCCTGTTTGAAACTCCATTCTCTAGATTCTAGATTTTGTCACAAATTCATTTCTGTGCACCCAATTTGATGACAGATTGTTTGAGGGGTCTAATTTCAGACATAGGCTGGCATCTCTGTTCAGCGAGATGTGACAGTGTTGTCACATTGCCTGACTCTGCTGTTTTCCTGCTGTATTTAAATTTCATTTAAATACAGAGGGAAAATATCACATTGGAAGCAGAATTAAAATAGCAAACATCGTCTGAGGTGTCAAAAAAGGCACTGTGTTACAAAATACTGCCGGGGCATTCTCAAGCTGTTAGTAGATATTTTTAGGTTCACCTCAGAGGATTCGGTAGTCCAGTAACGAGTGACAAGCAAGTGGGTAACCTGGTTTTTCTGAGACACAAAAAGAATCATGTAAATCCCCAGCGACGATAAAGACTCCAGGCCCGAAAAGGACTTTCTCCCTCTTTCCCGACCCACTATACTGTATTTCCAGCGTCTCTTTCTCACTCGGACACAGCTCTTTCTAGTGTCTCTGGTTATTTCCTTCATGTTTTACTATTACTCTCTGTTGGCTCTTTAGAGATTGTCACTTTTAGCTTCTCTTGCAACAGCTGTACTGCTACCCTCTACGTGTGTGTTAGCCCTCCACAGTTGGCACATTGCCTTGAGTGGACACAGAAAATGAGTGAGTGGTCACATTACACTGCTGTTACATCATATTTCTTTAGTCTCCTATGCAAGCAGGTGTCCTCTAACAACAAATGCAGTGGAAGAGCCACCCTATTGTCACTCAATCAAAGTTCAAGGTCCCATAACAAAGAACGTTTCCATTCTTGCCTTCACAGATGTAAAGTGATAAAATCCTGTGACTTATAACTAATGCAGTGTAGTCTGTGGGGTGGCTGCCGGGCAATGAAAACACTCAGGACAGGGTAGTAGGCGGTGTGAGTTTGTTACTGAGAGCAGCGAGTCAGAGATTGGAGAGAGGTGAGGCTTTCTTCCCTGTAAGACAAACTGGCAAAGTCACTCTTCTAAAGCCAAAAAACACTAAGAATCTGAGGAGAGTCTTGAAGCCGCTGAATTTTTCTGTAGCAGAGAAAAGAGAAGGCAGAGGTCACTCCCTTGGCCCCAAATAAATAAATATAGCAAAATAAGGTGTGAACAGAATGGGAAAGTAAAATTGAAACTAGGGTGACTGGTATTTTTGACTATATTAATTTTCTTTAGAAACATTTGTCATGAGAGATGTTGATGCTTTCACAGGTTGGCAGTAGTGAGAAGAGTAGAAACAAACAGTAAATGGGTGCTTCTATGAAACTGGTCCCTAAAAGCAGGACAGAGGGGCTAAAAATTCAAACAAGATGTAGACTAATTTTATGAAGCAAGTTTGGAAGTACTTTGGGTCTATTTTAAAAATAAATATTTACTGAGATAAAAGAGAAACTATTTTTCAGATACAACACATTTTTCTATCATTTCTATACAAAAATCCACATGTAACACAGTAAGCACGACACACAAATTACGCACTACTATTTTTTAAAATATCTTTTTATTCTCTCACGAGTACATTTTGGGAATCAAACTAATTATGCAAGGCAGAGTGTTTCTCAAAAGTGACCGCTGTTGCAAAATCACTCACAATTTATATGTGTTTAAATTGGCAGGTTCTGCATGTAATGCGAGTGGACACGATGGGTTACACACGAAACATGGAATGAGACTGAGATTCATGAAAAACCCACATGTCTGGATTAGAAAAACCACTAGGATCAAATGCACTGACACCTACGTAGTTTTTCATGTCCCAATTTTGGTCCTATTTTTGGCCCCAATATTTGATTAAAAATTCATTAATTTTGGGATGGCTCTGGGCAAGAGCATAATTTTTTTGCATTTATCTAAGGTCATCATTTGGTACATCCTGGGGGAAATATGTCTAAATTTCTCCTTTATTATTGGGTCTATAATAACTGGCAAAATGCCAGATACCAAAATGAGCCCAGTTTCATAGAAGCACCCAAATAGATGATAAAGACAATAAAGGTCATCCAGCACCAGGACCACTCTTTGCTGCTGCGCAATTTTTATCCTAATTTACATAATCAACATTTTGCTGTTAGAAACACTTAAGAGTAAAAGAGCAGAAAGAATAACCTTAGGTCTAGTTTACATAATTTTGCCCATAATAACACTACTCATTAAAGTAATCACATCTTGAGGAACAGCAGCACAGTTGTACGGAGAAGTCTGACACTAGTGTTAAGACTTCAGTTCTGCCAGTGGGTTAAACACATTGTGTTTGGCTGGATTTCTAAAAACTGTTTGGTCACTGAAAAATAAAACTAAAGCAAAAATATAATCAAGAGCACAGTTGTTAGTGTGCTTAAACTGACAAGTTGTGCAACAGTCATGCTCATTTGCTGGGATATTAGACAAACCATTGTTCTACCTTACTGGTGGTTAAATCCAGTTAATATCAGATGGAGTGTCATATTTTAAATAAAGCTTGGCATATTCTCTTAAAATGAGAAACTTAATGTATGACGAGATTATTTAGTTAGAAAAAAATTACACTGATTTTGCAAACAACACTGTTTTACTTATTTGAAATTCCTTTTTGCAGCAAATGATATCAAAAACTACAGGACACAGGTGATGTGACACCATACCGTCCCTTTAAACGGATGAAAACCTGAATAACTGGAGAAACTCTGAACAGCAGCTGCATCACACTAGAAATAATGAAAATACACAAAATGGAAGAGAGGCAAAAATTGTGCACCTGAACCTCTGAAGTTTAAGACCTTGATGTTGGATCTTTGAATTGGCATCAGTGCTACTATTTTGCATAAACCAGATCAGTGAAGTGTGTCTGGTTTTCTGCATTAAAGGCTCCAGGGAGCTGCCTGACTGCCACTGGACATTGGGACCATATTTAGTGCTTGGGCCAAACCATTTCATAGATCCTAATTTTAAAGACGCCTCTCATTTATGGTTGTTGACTCAGAGCACATATTACACTTTATTGGATTTCAGTAGTTGTTCTGTTTAAAATGTTGAACACATTCTTGTAAAAAGTTAGCAGTCAAAAGAGGTCATTATGTCCCATCTTTGCCCAAGATGATTATATTCCAAACCCTAGTTTCTCAGGCGTTCAGCGCATGCCTCTAACTCGACACATAAAACTGCTGTGTTTCTCAGCATTTGATGTTGAAACTCGTTATGAAACAAAATATCTGACACAATCCATTGCTGCAATCTTTTATGACTTATTCATGAGCAGGCACTAAATGGAAAAACCTGATGTACAATACATTTTGATGATGGGGAACACATCAGAGCACCATTGCCTCTTTTCTCTTTGCCTCATTCCCCTTCTTTTACCCTCTGTGACCCTTAAAAGCTGTCTATAAATATTCTACCAGCTAGCAGGGCCTCTACTCTCCCTCTTCATTTATTAAGTCTTCCTGGCTGTAAGTAGCTTACATAAATGTTCATTTTTATGTATGTATACATAATCATAGCATAAGTGTGTATTTACTGTAAGTGGAAACCCAGTGACTGGAAACACAGGGTGAGTACAAAACAGAAAACACCACTTGTGAAAAATGGAATATGTTTTGCATGCATTAGCTTTCTGAAAGATATGTGAGCACTTTTTCTAGGCAGGACATTTTCCTCAGTGTGTGTTTGGTCTAATGTGTGCTGCCCCTAATGTGAAATGATACCGCAGAGTAAGATAAATTACTTCATATTCTCACATCTAAGCCAGGCTAGTAGCAACTCGCTGAAAACCACAACATCATCACACTATATGTGCAGGTTATTAATGCACCCCATAATCAAGCTTTTTAGATTATTTTAATCTTCTTTGGTTAGGAGCAGAGTTCAGTTTCAATCCTCTGCAAACTGAGAGATACACTTCTGACAAAAATGAAGATATACAGCGTGAAGATATTTGGTGACAATCATGTGACCCTGAAACTAAGGCACTGGTTGAAAATAACAATTATTCCATCCCTCTCTGAGTTGGCTCACATGCTCTTTTTTTTCTCAAACCAACAGCCCTCAAAACCCTGGCGTAACACCATTTCTGAATACATTTTGGGGAATTATTTTGACTTCACAATGAAGTGAGTACTGATTCATCAGTGGTGCTTTTATGCTAAATCTTTCATGCCTGTGACACACTGAGAACAATCATTAGCACCAAAGTTTAAGCTGCCAGAACATCTGACTGATCCAGATTGTGGAACCACCTGATCTCTCACGTGAAATGCTCCCTGAAATAAATTAAATTCTCTGCTTGAAAGGAAAGTAGTCATACAGCATATATGTGTTGTTCCAAATCTAGTCCTGTATTGAAAATCAATCTAAAAAGCTCAGACTTTCAACTGAGCACTTTTCAGATCTATGAGTGGGAAAGTGGAATGTGAAAAAGGCATTTTAAAACAGAAAAAAAAAAAAAAAAAACAAGGTGTAGGCACTCGTGGAAGATTTTTCACAAGTGACAGATCATTACTTTAATGTTCAGCACTTTGTTGATTACATTTAGAGTTTCCCAGAAATGTTTCCAAGACTGATGTTACATATGAATTACAGTTTGCATTGGAGCTGCCTCTAACCAATCGATGTCACAATTTAAAGGAGGTAAAAGTGCTCTGTGTTAAAACTGTGGTACTTTCAGCATGTTAATAGCTTTCATTCTTTTCATGGTTTTGTGGAGGACCGGTATTTGCAGAGAGACAAATGGAGACAAATATAACTCGATATTACTATACTTTATATACTATTACTAGCATGTTGACCCGTGTGGAACCACGATTTCTAGATCATCTGTTACAGTTCATTCCTTTACTTTCTTGGTAAATTCAACTGGCATTTTCAGTTGAATAACCTCTCAGCTGGCATGTCTGTTTCTGCACATGAAATTTGACACCATGGCAACGGAACCCTATTGTTTATCTGTTGCTAGGTAACCCACTTCAGTGATGATTCTATGATCCTGTGCATTGGAAATTGGGAGGCCATTGTATTCCAAAGTTACTAATATCTCCCAAAATATTGGTCCTATTAACTTGCCACTTTCACTAGTCTCTTCCTTGACCAAAAATACATAATTATACCAAACTGCAGCAGTCAGCTCTTTTCAGATTTTGTTTGATGCTCAAGACACACACACAGAGTCCACTTCCCTCTTATAATATAGATTTTATAATATAGATTGTGTCTCCTAAATTTTAACTCATGAAGTTTCAGGCTTGAAGTGTTGTTTAATTAAAACTTACATCTGGTTTTCATCTGGTTTTTGTTATTTTTTTCTTTATGTCATTATATATACCATACAGTAAAAGAAACATACCCATAAATGTATTTCATGTTATGACAAGACAAGTGACAGTGAAAATAAATTGAAAACTTGCACCTTTAGTTTTTAATGAATAATATGCAGATTAAATATTGAGGGTGTTCAAATGTCAAAATGTGCCATGAATAAGATGAAATAGATTTATTAATGTAATCCTTGTTTTCTCTGTAGGGGTGAGACAGTATTCTGCTGTTTTGCTTACAGTATGCCAAAAGATTTTAAGATTTTAACTTAAAAGCAGACTTGTATTTCATCATATTGAGTACAACACATATTTAACCCATAAAGACACGGTGGTACTTTTGTGGCAGTTCATAAATGATTTTTTTTTTTTTTTCATATTTAACCATTTTTAAGTGATTTATCATCATTTATAATAATATTATCCACTGTATTTTGCATTTTTCAGGGTAAATCATGTATTTTCCTATATTTAATTCACTGATCATGTAGATGGTCATTAAAAAGAGTAAATTAAAAAGAGTAAATTCAAAGGTTATTATATCAGAAAAAGAAAAAAACTGAAGAAAAAGTGTCTTTTTCAGCAAATATATCAGTTACTGAATGCAAAAACAAGTGTGTCCCTCCACTGTCACTAATCAAACTCCATGGGTTTTACAGTTTAGATCAGTAAATGCTTTTGGTCGCCAGTGGGTCTTTATGGGTTAAAATGTTTGCATCTTAAAGTAATTTCTAAAGCTGAGTAGCATTGCAGTGTTTCAACAAAACAAGCTGTGTGTAGAGCAGTTGTAATCATTCAACAGAGCAAATCATT
This sequence comes from Sphaeramia orbicularis, assembly GCF_902148855.1. NCBI lineage: Eukaryota > Metazoa > Chordata > Actinopteri > Kurtiformes > Apogonidae > Sphaeramia > Sphaeramia orbicularis. Next base: position 26,030,018 of record NC_043975.1, on the reverse strand, counting down.
TTGTCTGAAGGTGCCAATGTCCTCACTCTGATTGTGTCAGGAAATGCGCATATATACACTAAACACCCTCCACCTTTGCAGCGGGAGCTCTTGACTAAACATTCTTCCTCAAGGTCAGCTGGCGCAATCCATCTGCAAAACACTCCCATTATGTCCAGAAAGGAAACACCTGGGTGTGTCTCCTGTAATGAATTATTCTCCATTCAGACAAGGCAAACCTGAAACTGTTGGAGCTCTAACACTTAGACCCATGTTCACATTTTAAAAACATTTACACACACTGATACACTACTTTTCAAATTAAAAAACAACAACAAAGAACAAAGAGTGGAACACTAGCAATTTTCAAAAAGGAAATCGCATCAGATGACATTATCGCCATCTCCATTGAGGCCCCAGTCTCCTTACTACAGTGAAATCAGTCTCACTCACTTCACAGTACAGGCTTCCCAAAAACAGCATCAACAGCACTCATCAGCACATAACAAAGTACATTATACAACAGCTTCAAGCATGGAGGAGCTCTCTGAGATCCAATTTAAAAGTGTTGGGGATCGAAAAAAAAAAAACAAACATGATTAACGAGGACAGAAAAACAGAAAAACAAGCCCAGACCCATGAGAGAGCGTAGAGCAGTACAGTGGTTATGTGACTGGTGATTAGCAGGTAGGCTAACACCATGATTCACCCCCCTTAAATTAGCTCCCTCTGACAGACACCCCCCCAACACCACCACCACCACCACCTGGGACTTTGAGAGGTGAATATTTAAAGATGAAGTGTATGGTAATTGACTAATGTCTAAGGAAAAGGGATACGAATCGGATTTGTGAAGAGGACAAATAAGCAGTATTTAATATAACCTCCTGACACTGACAGTGACTGACAGAATGACCATGAATGTAATTATCAAGCTTGTCTGAGCATGAGAAATTATGACTCTGACTTGGATCAGATCAGTGCACAGCTAGTGCCAACACAGTGAGTAAGTATTTCTGAGTAGGCACTTCTCTTTCATGGATAAAAGTTATCATCCCTCCATATTTCAGTTGGCCTCTATGAAAAACTGAAGCCAGGGAGAATAAACTCAAGGTTCTTTGTTCAGTCTCGGCTGCATTTCAGCACCACAACACTGTCCGCTCTTAATCCACTCCAGGCATTCTTTGAGGACAATACCAAACCGTTCCAGACTAAAACACTTTCTGAATGCATTTATTTCACTGTCTACCTCAGTATATATGTAAATATTCAGATACAGTATGAATGGTTTTATAACAGGGCAACAAGAAGGGCTGTCTTCTTTTATTCTTATCCTGATCTTTAGATGTTTTTTTGTTTTTTTTTTTGCAACTCCCAGCCAGAAATACACAGTGTTCCAAGCAGCACTGTTATTGTTTTTACACTGGAGAAGAAATGACACCTTAAAACATGCACCACAAAAATGAAGAATGCTCCAAGTGTAGGCGTAGGATTTTTACTCCAAAGATAATCTGATTCTAATTCAATTCAGTGTCAGTGGTAGTTCTGTTGTGTAAAAAAAAAAAAAAAAAAAAAAGCCTACCCGTCGGATTGTTTGGTATAACTCAGTCTCTGTTGGATATGTGCAGGTAAAAGCAGGCCTCCTTAGAAAAAGGAAGAAAAACTACCGAGCAGATGTAGGCTACTTGCGTTGACCGCTTTCCACCAACACTAGGGCTGAAGTTGAAGGTTGCCTGCAGCCAGGGCATCTGACTATGTGTGTGTATGTGTATATATGTGTGTGTGTGTGTGTGTGTGTGTGTGTGTGTGTGTGTGTGTGTGTGTGTGTGTGTGTGTGTGTGTGTGATGCTGATGTTGCCCGAGCACCAAACACGCGTCTCCTTTAAGTAGATGTAGGCTATGCATCAGCTGTGATCTCTGCAAATAAACTGCACGTACCACACACAGATTAAAAACCAAAAAGCACGTCAGATGATGTGAAATGTTGCATTTCAGTGTGACATGTTTGGCCCGATTCAAAACGAGGCTGTCCTCTGTTGACACGGTGACTAAAACATGGCTGTGATGCGCTATACTGACACCTCCAGTTTCTTCTGTATCTTCAACACATCGCGTCAGATGCACATGTAAGACACACTTGGCGTGGATTGTATAAAGAGGAGAACTCACGCGCTCCCGTTGATCGATCCACGGATGCCATCGCTCGTAAGGGTATGAAGTAGGGGGGGCAGGAGACCCCCAAAGAAGGTGCTGTGTTTTGTACGGTGTGTCCAAGACCCGGTAATAATAGTCGGATGGCCACTGCTCCCGTCCTCCTCCTGTGCTCATGTAGCGTGGACAATTCCGCCTCCTGGAGATGCTTCTGTGCAGGACTGAGGATCACAGCTCACACCGTGGAGCTCCACTAGTGTGGGATGGAGATGTCGCGGGAATAGGAGCGTCTCTCTCTCTCTCTCTCTCTCTCTCTCTCTCTCTCTCTCTCTCTCTCTCTCTCTCTCTCCTTCTAACGAGAACATCTATGTCTCCTGCCTGAGTCACCCCTATATTTACAGACAGTCAAACATCTCACAGCATCATGGAAGAGTCAGATTATGCAAACTATCTGCACTATTATTATTTATATGTCAAAAGTCAAAATAAAACTCCTCACAGAGTTTTTTTTCCCCCTCAGCCATCAAGAAAAGTAACCAAAAGCAAACAATCACACAGACCCAGGCTTATATTTAGACACAAGCTATGCAACAGCTTAGATTTAAAGCCACATGGCTCCACCTATGGCTGTTTTCTGCTATACATGAAAACAGTTCACACCTTCTGTTCTGCAGATTGTGCAGAAAGAAAGAAAAGTCTGCGTGTTGCTAGAACTGGTGAGTTTCCAAAGCAAGTTAAAAAAAAACAAAACAAAAAAAAAACAAAACAAAAAAACCTGAGCTTATTAAAACCAAAACTGAATGTCTTACAGCAGGGGTGTCAAACTCATTTTAGTTCAGGGGCCGCATCCTCCCAATATGATCTGAAGTGGGCCGGACCAGTGAATTAATAACATAATAATATATAAATAATGCCAACTCCAAACATTTCAATGTGCTTTATAGTGAAAAAAGTAAAATTACATTAAGGAAATCTTTACATCTATAAACTGTCCTTTTAAAAATGTGAATAACATGAACAACCATGAAAAAACTGAAATTTATTAAGGAAAATACGTGCAATTTTAACTATATTTTGCCTCTGCTTATCATTTGTAAATGTGCATTACAACTTTCAGATCACAATGGATCTGCAAATTTACAAAATATTTTAGTCACTGGCAGAATATTAGTAATATTGCACTTACTTCTCTTAACATATTTCTAGTTTTTCATATTTTTTGTGAAAGGCTAGTTTGTAAATTTACACATTTTCATGTAATTTCACTTTTTTACACTAAAACAAAGAGGAAAAATTTGGAATTGTCACTATTTGTAGGATTTTTTTGGTAGTATTTTACTGATCTGACCCACTTTAGACTAAAGTAGGGCTTTTTTATGGCCCCTAAAGTAAAAGGACTGACTGTTGATATCTTCAGCGCAATTTTTGCATATCATAAATTCATCCTGCGGGCCAGTTTGGACCCTTTGACGGGCTGGTTTTGGCCCCTGAAACATATGTTTGACACCTGTGTCTTACAGATATTTAACCCTTTCATGTATAGTGGTCACTCCAGTGGACAGCTATTCTACAGCTGTTCTCTTTGCATATTCATAGTTATTGTTGTTTTAGTTCCATATATTCTCTCTGCAGCACTTTGAGATTCTGCTGAATGAAAAGTGCTTTATAAATGCAATTGTTATTATTATCATTATATCAGCCAACACAGTGGACACTTATGCATCATCCCATCCACTGCAATTCATACCATTTCTGTAACCTTGCTGTTCTTGATAAACCTGATCTGAAGAAATACATTTTAAATCAGTTACTAATTGTTATTAGACTGTAATTAACACTTTTTTTAATTGAAAAAAAAAAAATTTTTTTTGCATATTATCTCCATGAAGTGAGTAATAACTAGTATTAGAGTATGTTAAAATATGAGAAAACATCAGATTAGCTGCATGAAGAATGTTTTTGTGTCATAGTTTTTCTTCTTCCCACTCCTATTCGAGTGTAGATGAATGATTTTGGAATTTTGAATTTGCATTTATTCTGTAAATGCTCAAAATAAACAAAAAATGAATGAATGAATGAATAGTTTTCACACAGTATATCACTTTCTGATGATGGCTTTTAAATACGTTTCTTTGCATCAAAAATTAAATGTATAGTGTCCAGCTGAGCAGACGTGTTTGTAACGCCATGAAAAACAGGTTCATAAAAAAAAAAAAAAATCAATTGCATTTTTTTTTAATGCCTGAAGTCGAATAAAAACACTCAGGAGAAAAATCTTGACTCAGGTTCTCATAATTCATGCATGAAAGGGTGAAATTTTCTGAAAAGTTTTCATGCCAGGAAGTATTATCATTATTATTTTGAAGGAACTCTACTCAGTTGTTTATGTATCTTTTCAAAAGGTAACTTACACAATCTTTTTTTTTTTTTTTAGTTTAAACCAAGGGTGTCACACTCATTTTAGTTCAGGGGCCACATTCAGCCCAATTTGTTCTTAAATGGGCCAGACCAGTGAAATAATAACAGTGAAAAAAGTAAAATTATGTAATGATCAGGTTTACATCCAAAAAGTTTCCTTAAAAATCTGAATAACATGAACAACTTGAACAATATTATGCCTCGGTTTATCAGTTTATCATTTACACATGTGCATTACAAACACACGAAACATTTAGTAACAGGCAGAATATTGGTAAAATTGCATTTACTTTTCTTAAGACATTTCCATTTGTTCATATTTGTTGAGGTTATTCACATTTTTTTGTAAAAGTATAGTTTGGTAATGTAAACATTTTACTTCTTTACACCAAAAAAACAAAGGGAAAATTTGGGGCTGTCATTATTTATAGGTTATTATGATAATATTTTTAAGGTCTGACCCACTTGAAATCTAATTGGACTGTATGTGTCTGTATGTGGAACCTGAATTAAAATGATTTTGACACCATTGATTGTTAATATCTTCAGTGTAATTTTTGCATTTCACAGATTCATCCCGTGGGCCGGATTGGACCCTTTGGTGATCCGGATTTGGCCCCCGGGCAGCATGTTTGACACATGCAGTTTAAACAATTTGAATACAGCAAATCTAAATTTACAATGGAAATGTTCTGAGCTGATAACACTAGTTTACACTTTTTTTTTTCTTTTCTTTTCTTTTTTTTTTTGGAAATTGTCTGCCTCAGATATTAAATATGCTTAATCTTACATACTTTAATAAGATAAATGGGAAAGTAAATGCTAAAAATACTGTTTAGCTAATGTTTTCAGTGTTATAAAGTGTTATTACACATATATACTGGTTTTGGTTCTTGGTTTTTTTTGTACATTTGTATAATATATCCATTTTCCACTAGAAGGAACCTATGACGTGAATGTTTTGTAATGAGCAGACAGTGTTTTAAAGTAGATCTGGTAGCTCTGAAAAACATTCCTTTTAAGTAAAACCCATTCTCTCATTAATTCTCAGAATTTCACATTTCGACCCAAGACTGTTTCTTGAAAAATACAGACAACCAGCATTTTGACTTAATTTTTAAATGACTCAAACTTGGTAAAGTTTCACTGCTTTTATTCAGGAGGCTTTTTATTTGTAGACCAGTAGATTCTATTGCATATAGTATGAAGAGAAGAGAAGAGAAGAGAAGAGAAGAGAAGAGAAGAGAAGAGAAGAGAAGAGAAGAGAAGAGAAGAGAAGAGAAGAGAAGAGAAGAGAAGAGAAGAGAAGAGAAGAGAAGAGAAGAGAAGAGAAGAGAAGAGAAGAGAAGATTTATTGACCAGACAGACTGATGTGAATAAATGCATCTTTAATGTCCAGAAGCCTCATCCATATGCAACACTGAAAGGTGAAAACAGTTTTATTAATGGGGCAGCACCAAGCACATCGATGTCATTTTAATAACTTTGTCTAGTGTTGTATGAACTGAATGTCATAATCTGATAACACTGAGCATTAATTCAAAGTATAGATCAATTATAAGAGATTATCTTTCACAATATCTGACAAATTAATTAATGGAAATGACTCCACTGCAGAATGCGTTTATTGTTTCCTGGATTTTTGTATCTCTGGCAACATCACATTGAATGGAACATCCTTGTTAACAGTTTTCAGACAGTTGTAACAGAAGTTGGATTCATGTAGAAAATGAAAATTAAAAAAAAAAAAAAAACTCCATAACTTTTTAGAACATAAAGATCGACACTGATGGTCATAAGACTTTTCCCTCCATGATTTTAACAGGACTTTTTTTTTTTTTTTTTTTTTTTTTTACAAAGTTATCCTTTCTTCTTCTGGTTTTCCTTATTGGTCCTGATGTCACTTCTTTGAAACATGGTCCAACCTGCACATATTATCTGTGATGGACCTGGACTTGTCTGGTGTTTAGGTCTTAACATCCACACCTTGGTCACCTCATCAATATGTAGCCAGGAAACACATATCATATTATGCATCCCCCCCTTCCTCCTCCTCCTCCTCCTCCTCCTCCTCTTCACCAGAGCCAGTGAGAACTTTACAGAAGTTTCCAAGATATTCCATTTGAGTCACATGACCTGGTACAGAGCCTGTCCTGCTAAACCCCTGTTGTCCACTTCTCCTGGATCACAGTGGGCTTTCTACCCATTCCTCTGACACTCAGACACCATATATATATATATTCTTGTCTGTCTTTCTTTCTCTGCTGCTCCCAGGGGAGACTTGGTTCTGAGAAAAATCACTTGCTCGGTTGACACAAACATCAGGACTGTGTCTGGTCTGAATGTGGTCACTCCAGTGGGGTCTCCCAGGGGCACTGCCCATCTGGGCCTTTGGCTGGGGCTCAGACTACTCCACTGTTCTGACATCTGCTTGGTTTATTTTATTGTGTGTTTTAATTGAGTAACCATTTGCAAGTTTGTTCTGAAAATTGCTATAAATGAAGTTACTATTAATAACGTTGTAATAGTGAAATAATATTGTAGCGATAAAGAATGAATGATTACATAATACTGTGTAATGGGCTCTATGCACAGCCCCACTACTTCCTGAACTTCAGGTGGCCCCTTTATTTCCTGTCTTTCATCATTGGACACACTGATTAATCCAGGTGTGTCTGACCGCAGTAGTCACAACAAGAAGTAGCAGACACACCTGGATTAATCAGTGTGTCCAAAAATGAAAGACAGGAAATAAAGGAGCCACCTGAAGTTCAGGAAGTGGTGGAGCCGTGCAAAGAGCCCATTACCAAAGTAATGACCAGGTAAGAGATAATTGAATTGTATTAGACAGGCACAGATTATGCAGTGAGTATAATAAGGGTGATATTGGAGAAATTTAATTTAAAATTTTGAGGCAAAACTATTAACAACATGAATAAGTATGATTCAAACACACTTTTTGATAAATAACCTTTGGCAGCATAACTCATGGAAGACATGGAAAAGTATAATTTCCTCTTCCTCTCTTTTATTAAACTTCACCTTGTATTTTTTTTTTTCATTAGCTACTCTCAGCCGCTCTTTTCATGGTGAACATAATTACCATTATAAATCTTTGTTCATGTCTGATTACAGAAATATGAACAAAACACACTGTGAATGTTATGTTGATTACACAGGCCAGACAAATTGTAAAACTGCAATGGGATTGATTAATTATTAAAAATTTTTACATTTCTAAAAACAGATAAAAAGAAAACTGTTAAAATGAGATAATGGAGGTTTGGTAGGAGGTAGATTGGTTTCATAGATTAATTAGAGACCTTTGTCAAAATGAAGGAAGCGGAAGTAGTGGGTGCATTAATATGCAGGATGTAACTGGTGACCCCAGTTCCAGTTAACAGGCCATAAACAGCTCCCCCTGGCCTGCAACAAGAGGAAATTTCCACTGGGGTTGCTGTCCACTAGATCACCCTTCAACCAGTAAAGCACTGGCAGAATGCCCGACATTTAGCCCGATATGCACGGCTGTTTGTTGACAGTAGGGAATAGGAGCTGACCACTGATGACTGACTGGAATGTGAGCCGATGGAGGGTGGAAAAGTACTGGGCGTCACCAACAACTATCCCCCTGACCCACGTCAGACCAGTAAACACACTGCTAAATGTGTCTGCAGGACTAGCTTAACATAAACATTCATAACAGTGTATTATTACATCTAGCGATCAACAAATGTCTGAACAGTTTTATAGAAGGTATTTGTAAAAAGCGTTAGTTCATTAAAAAAAAAAAAAATAAGAAGGCTTTTTGAGGGTTAGGAAGTGTTGATCGCATCATATTGTTGTTAATGGTTAAACTATAATTGCTACAGTATAAGACATGTATAAACACTTACAAGACCAAGTTTGCAGACCACTTTAGACTGTAAGTTAAAGATGTATGAGTTTTATTTAATTGTTTATAACAGCACTGCAAACATATTGAAGTTGCAGGGCATTAATCATTAATAATAATACTAATAATTGCATTTTGACATAAGAAGACTTCTACCAACTCCTACTGATGATCTGTTTTCATGTTGTAGAAAATCTACCCCCTCAAGACCTTGGATAATCACATGTGTTTTCAGACAGTTAGCAGGTCTATGTACAAGACTGACATCTGGAATTGTCAGAAGTGACTTTAAGGGTGTACTCCATGGCTTAAGACGGAAGTGACATCAAACAGTATCAGGTCATTTATTTAATATTCATTGTTTTTGATTTGGACTGATAGGAGAAAGCCACAGAACAAAGGTGGATCATTTCATTACATAAATATATATATATATATATAAATATTTTTGGTGTTTATACCCATGAATTGAGCAGCTTTAAAAGTAAAATACATGTTCCTCTTGCTTGTGGTTTGCAACTGAACCTTAACTTTACTTTAAGTGATGAGAGAGACAAAGAAAAACATAAGACAGAGAATTGTGATGTTTTAAGTTAAATGCTTCACAGTGCTTGCAGTGCTTCTACAGTAAACTCCATCCTTCCATACTCAACATTCTGGGTAAAAGCAATTGACACACAGCATCCTCACATCAAAAAAGGTCCAAAAGGTCTTGTAAAATCTTACTTTGCCCCTGAGTATTGTCTCACTGGCTGGAGCAGAGGAACGACACAACCAAGTAACTGGAGTCACTGCATTCTAATGGAGTCATGTTGGCACACTCTGCATGATACCATTATTGGCTGATCCATAAATATCATGAACTTAACAAAACAAGATGAAAATAGAGAATACAGGCAGAGAGAAATGTCTCAACAGGAAAATACATAACCACACACTTCTATCTTTTTGCTTTTTAAGAGACAGTAAGGATTATTTGTGTATGACTATACTTCATTTAATTCTTTTCAAGGTGATGTTACATATTTTACCTTATATGACTTAGATTAACATCTCTGTTTTGTAATTTTTATACTTCTGACTTTTTTGTTTTTGAAGAATATGATTTTTTTTTTTTTTTTTTTTAAAGTAACAGACAAAACTAAAATTTGACAGAGGAAAAAGACCAGTCCAATTATTTAGAACTTGTGCTTTAAAATTTCTGTCAAATGTTAGCAGGATTTTCAAGGGATGCAAAAACACTGAAAGGCTTGAAAGGCTTATTAAGGTGTAGCACCCATGCCACTCAGGAAATCACTTAAGCCAAATCTATGTAAAATCCTTTTGAAGATCATCAGAACTAACTAAAATATTTTTTCCTGTATGTAATGACTGAAATCAATCCCATGTGCAGTAACTTTTGTTTAGGCTTTTGGATATGTTTTCCCATTTTTATGCACATATATGACAATAGAAACTTGTTACACAGAAGAACTTCATTTGATTCTAAATATAGATCAGTGCTTTCAGCTTGTGGCCCTCATCAGAGTCAGACCCCACAAGCCTGCATCTAAGTCTTCTGTAAACTTTGTGAAAAAGTCAAACAACAAACAACATCTTAGCCTTCGGGTAAAGGGAAACCCTGGTAAATTATCATGTTGTTGTCAAAAATACTACTCTTTTTCAAAGTACATGTGTGAGTGCTATAATATTTGGCATGTTATTGTTATAATATCGTGAAAATTGCTGTTACAGACTCAAGGGTGCTTAAATCCTGTGTTAAATAATGTAAAAACATTGTTACAATTAATTCTAATGCAGTTTTCTGATGAATAAAGCCCAAAGTACATATGAACAGGATTAAGTTCTATTAAAACACCAGATGCATATGGAACAACTTCCAAAAAAACACCCAAACCACTGCCAGTTGAAGTCATTGTGACTAATGCTTGTTTTGATAATGTTAACAGATCTGTTTATTATGCACTATGAGCTGGCACCACTTATGGGAGTTCCGCTATTAGGGGTTACTGTTGTCAGACACCAAATGTTGTGTTAAAATGTTATTCAGAGGCTTTTGTTTTTCCTCTGTTGCACGTGCTACTATAAAATGTGTTTACAGTGTTGTAATGAACAGTTAAGACAGGATGGTTTTGTAAGGACAATGCGACTATACTGACAAAGCCTGTGCTTATGTAATAGGAGATTTGACCAGGACACTGTGTCCCCTGACAAAGGCATTTCTATTCAAAACCATCAGTGGCTGGTTTCCAGAGAATCATCCATGATCCAATGAACTTTTACCCAAACAGGAGAAGCGGAAATAAACAAGGAGCATGGCATCTGAGAATTATTTCTATAAAGTAACTCTAAAGTAGACCAGTTGGATAGAAGGTAAATGGAGATACAAATCTATTGTCTACTTTTGCAAAAATGAACACAGTGCATAATAATAACAAACATTATTTATTAATGTATGCATGCCCCATATAGGGCATCAAAATCAGCTGTCAGGAGGTACACAGTGCCACAAGATTTCATTACATAATGAATATGAATTAAGGAAATATATCTCCTTATGTTACCATATCTTCTTTTCTTGAGCTTTTTCACTGCCCAGAAACTAAGTATTACATAAAAAAATAAACTTAAATAAGACAGAAGCCACACCTTTTTGAAAAGACCTGCTGGTTAACATTATCCCCTTTTACTGAAGCAAACAGCATCAGCTGATGCTGGTAAAGTATATTATGTAGTGTTACCTGATGCTGTCCTCTGTTGACTGCAGACAAAAAGTTCAGAGTCAAGATTTGTGACACTGATACATGGTTGTGCTTCCATGTAAAATACCTTCATTAACTGATAATTTTGCATGAAACACAGCAGCATCAGGATAGATAATTAGACCAAACTGATGAAGAACCAAACAAATGACCTTCAGGGTTTCAAATGAACAATGAAATGATATACTTTATGAATTACAGGATTAAGAGAGATATATAACTACTAGCGCGTTAACCCGTGGTGATCCACAAGTTCTAGATGTGGTAGTTTTCATGCTGTTGTGTATTTGTGCATGCTGTACTGCATTTGTCCAGCAGTCACTGCCAAAGCATCATGGGCATAGCACCGTGATTGTAAGGCTATTGTATAACAAAATTACTAATATCTCCCAAAATATTGGTCCTATCAACTTGCCATTTTTGCCAGTCTGTTCCTTGACCAAAAATACATTAATATGCCAAACTGCAGTAGTAAGCTCTTCCTGGATTTTGTGTGAATCCTGAGACAGACGTACATGTTTGCACACAGAGGCCACTTGGCTTTTATAATACACATTGAAGAAGTAGGCAAATTTATTTGAGAGCCAAAGCTCTTGATGTTGAGCTCATTTAGGAAATACTCTCACAACTAGTTAGTTTAATAAGATACTTCACTCCATACTTAAAATGAGTGTGTATCAGCACTTACGGTTAACTGAGAAACCAAGGTCAGATGTCAGGACATCAAGACAATATTATTAAATATCAAAATGCATGTAATTTAAGCATAAGCTACTATTTTTAGTATGTATTTATGATTTTTATAAGAGTGGGTTGAGACCAGACCTCCAGTGTTGATCCTTGAGACTCTTCCTGTTTTCGGGTTCAATATGTCAGGATTAACCCTTTCATACATAGTGGTCACTCCAGTGGACAGTTATTCTCCAGCTGTTCTCTTGTATATTCATGGGTTTAGTTGTTTTAGTTCCATATCAGCCAATACAGTGAACGCTTATGCACCATCCTATACACTGACATTCAGACCATTACTGTAACTTGACCGTTCTTGATAAACCTGATCTACACTAACATGTTTGAGTGTAAATCAATTGCTAATTGTTATGAGACTGTAATTAACAGTTTTCTGGAAAAAAAAGTGGGTTTTTTGCATATCCTCCTGAAACCCAGCAATGCATTTTGTCCTCCATAGGGGACAAAAGTTTGACAGTTTTACTTAAATGCTGTCCATTGCAAAGGACATTCCATTAAAAAAAATCAATCAATAAATAAAAATAATTTTAAAAATGTATCTGAAAAAACTTGCATTTCCAATTTCCAATTTCCAGTTTCCAATCAAGACAGTTTTTTAATGTAAAAAAGCTAAAACTGTCAAATTCCTGGGTCTCAGGAGGATATTATCTCCATGAAAGGAATAACTAATATTAGAGTATGATAAAAATGTGAGAAAAAATTAGCAATTAAGCAATTAGCGGTATTAAAAATGTTTTTATTTCATAGTTTTCACACAGTGTATCACTTTCTGATGATGAGTTTTAAATCCATGTTTCTTTGCGTCAAAACTTAAATGCATGGTGTCCAGCTGAGTGGACATTTTTGTAACTCCACAAAAAATAGGATCATAAAAAAAAAAAAAAAAAAAATCAATTGCATTGTTTTTTTCATGCCTAAAGAGGAATAAAAACACTCAAGAAAAAAATATTGACTAAAATTCTCATAATTCATGCACGAAAGGGTTAAGATAAGACTTTGGCTAGTTTGTGTGAGGAAACCTGTCTATTATTAAAAAAAAAACATACACACACTATTGTTATCAACTATGTGTAATCAGTACTTTTTAAAATAACTTTATTAACAACATTTGAATATAAAATACAAAAATTTAAACAAACAACAAGATGACAAAAGGGAAAAAGCATTTGAACATATAAGTTTAAGAAAATAATGCATAGATTTATAGATACAAAGCATAATATACAAATAATAGTATAAAAAAAGGAAATAAATAAATAAAAATAACAAATCTGACAAATATAAATAAATAAATGCAACAGAGAGTTCAGTCATTATTAAAGAATTGTTTGTAAATAGCTGAGGTGTTAAAGCTTTTTTTTTTTTTTAAAGATTTAATATAATTTTCAAATTCTAATAGGAAGATTTTAAAATTTGGGTGTGTTTTAGTATATTTGTTTTTATGTATATGAAATTTTCCAAATAATATGAACAAATTTACAGTAAATTCTAGATTGTTAGTATCATATTCAAAATATGTAATGACATTTTGGGATGTTATATTTATTTTGTTGTTACTTTTAGATATGATATAATTTTCAATTTTGGACCCGAAATTAGAAGAATATTCACATAAAAAGAACAAGTGTAGAGTAGTTTCAGATTCAGACTGACAAAAATTACATTTTTCTTCCACATCATAGAATCGAGACAAAATAGCGTTGGAGGGATATGTGTTATGTAAAATTTTGAGGTGTAAAATTCTAATTTTGTTTGTAATACAGTAGTTATACGGTAATGTCCATGCTTTTGACCACTCAGTTTTAGAAAAAGTTGAATTCCATACTGCTTTACCTCTGGGGGAAATTTTCCTCTTTTCATTCAATGCATTGCGTATATGTCTGTTATTACAGCCTGAACTAAAAATATGTGTACTCAGTACTGAGAAGATGCAGGAGCAGAAAATGTTATATACATGAAGAAGACACCCGTTGGCCAATAACCTAGCCCCGCCTTCTGAAAGTTTCTATTGGTCAGTGATTAACGTAAATAACAAATCCCTGAATCCTATTGGCTGCTTCTGTTCCGCCCTTCACTGTTGTGCATGATAACAGGTTTGGTCAGTCCCTCAACTAAATAGAACCTCGTTGCGGCTAAACATATGAACCAACAAACATCAACCAGCAAAAATGAAGTTCGTCAGATTTATCATGAAAAACGCCGCTTTGGCCAGTGTGCCCAAACACATCGAACATTTCTCTAAATTTTCTCCTTCGCCGCTCTCCATGAAGCAGTTTCTGGATTTCGGTGAGTATTGATAATGATCGACCCTGTTCACATGGATGTTAGGGATGCAGCAAAGCAGATACGTGGAAATAGACTGGTAGTAAACCTCAGTATGGGCTGAATATGTGACTCATCCATCGTAAAATATCTATCTATCCATCTGTGCATTTGCAGAATTCAATGAGAATACAGCGGCGTCTCCTTTTGGGAGGAGGCGGGCTGTGGATAGTGTTAATAGTGTAGAGGGTTGCGTCAGATCTGTACCAAGTTGAGTCTGTAGGTTCACTGAAGGACACAAATGCAACACATTTATACTGTATGCAATCTATTTAAGCCCAAACAGAAATACTAGCTTTTAATATTTATTCATATGATTGAGAAAAATGACATGACTGCAATGAATCTGCAAAAATAAATCACATTTTTCCCACAATTATTGAAATGTGTCTTATATGAATGTATCTGTTGTTTCAGGTTCCATTAATGCTTGTGAAAAGACATCATTTGTGTTCCTGAGGCAGGAGCTCCCTGTTAGACTGTCCAACATCATGAAGGAGATTAACCTCTTGCCAGACAAACTTCTCACCACTTCTTCTGTGCAAATGGTGCAAAGCTGGTGAGTTCATCCACTGTGGGAAAAAAGTTATATTTTTTGTGGTTCTGATAAACTAATGCATCTGGATTGCAATGGGTAGAAGGAACAGTAGCTCAGAAAGAAAAAGCTACTTTATTGGTGCCAGAGTTTCTTCTCTGTCTGTTAAGGTGTGAACAGCTGTTGAGTTGTTTACTGCTGTGTGCTCTAACAGGCAGACGCTTATTTCCCCAGAGGAACAATGTCACGCTTAGAATTACAAAAGACCCCTCTGACCAAGTTGTACTGCTTCCAACCATCTCCAGTGTGGAGGCAGGGCTTTTCAGCTTTCAACTTTACCCTAGTTTTACGTCATGTATCACATGACCCAGCTGTCAGGATGGTTGTTGTTTTCTTGCTCTTGCTCTTGTGAGATCATTTGCTTTGAACACTATATAATGCTGCATGACAGCCTGTGGGCCTTGTAGAATTTTTCTTTTTCTTTTATTGAAGTTTATGCGTGTTGTAAAATTATATTAAGGCAACCCAATTAACCCATAAAGACCCAATGCTACTTTTATGTCAGTTCCCAAATGAAATTTTCTCTCAATTGAACCGTTCTTAAGGGATTTGTCACCATTTATTATAATATTATCCTCTGTGTTTTGCATTTTGTTAGTATAACTCATGTGTTGTCCTATATTTAATTTGCTGATCATGTAGATGTTCATAAAAATTCAGATTAAAGTTGAGGGTTATTATATCAAAAACAGAGAAAACTGAAGAAAAAGTGACTTTTTCAGTAAAATATATCATTAACGGAACATAAACCAAGTATTTCCATCCACTGTCATTGATCAAACTCTGTGAGTTATAGTGGTGAATCAGTGTTGTAAAAGACAATGGTGTTTCCACATTCACTGCAGAGCCTCTAAATGTCCAAATGGGTCACATCTAATAACCATGAAAAGATGACAAACTGTATTTTACGACAATTTACATGTATTGATAGGATTAGAGCATCAACAGGTATTAAACAGTTTAGATCAGTTGATGCTTTTGGTCGGTGATGGATGTTTGGGTCTTTATGGGTTAAGAAAACAAAAAATATTTTACGGTGTTATATAAATAACAGGTATATATTGTAGAAATGAACCTGTCTTATATTGTCCCTTTTTCTAGTGGTGATATAAGGTAAACAGCTTCATTTGCTCTTTATCAGCTCTGTACATTGACTTGGAGAGACTTAAGCTCATTCCTCATTACAGAATGTGGTTTGACCTCTGCTTAAACTTCCTACTTCAACTTTCACACTGTTTATAAGATTAAGAGCAGGACTTTGATTTGGTAATTCCAAAACATTAGATTTCTTGTGCTTTATCAACACCTTGGTAGGATGAGGGTTGTTTTCTTGACACATAATTAACCTTGTTTTGAGCTCTAGTTTATGATTTGTATCACATTTTCTTGTAAAGTTTTTTGGTGTAATTAAGAATTTATAGGTCCCTGAAGTTATCCATGTCCAGAAGCAGCAAAGCAAGACACAATATATGTGAAATTAATAATGTATATATCACAAAATCATATTTAGACAGCAAAAGAAAAAAAAAATCTACATTTATCTAACATATGATATATAAGTGTATCAATAAATAAAATGTAATCACTCATATGTACTGTAGAATTACAGGATATTTATGTGTTTTATGATGTTTTTCAGGTACATCCAGAGTTTAATGGAGATCCTTGAATTCCTAGACCAGAATCCTGATGACCACAAAGTCCTGGGAGAGTAAGTCCATGTTCACCCTGTTCAACTTCATAATTCATTTGTGGGAGTTTGTTATTATGAGTTACTGAACGGTGTTTAGTTTAGAGCTGTGTTCATGAAACACAACAAACCACTGGAGCAGCAGTCTGTGGGAGCAGATCATGCCACATAAAGGGGTGTTTTAGACCTACGGCATTTAGGCGATTCATCACTCAGTTGTGGAAACATTGAATCTGCAACTGTTAATTGTTTTCAAGCAGCTAAGGTTTTGTATTGTGTTTCTCATATATGATGACAGCTTGAATTTGGATTGTTAAAAACATAACTTGATTTTTTTAATGGTATTTTTGACATGACATCCATCCTGATTTATTTTTAATTCATAAATAGTATTTACAAGCTGTGCCTCCATAAATCCCTTGCCCTTACATACCCTTACATCCTACCTAACCTCTTATATAAAGCTGCTCCTGTTGTTGCTGACAACCCATTACTTCATCTGCGTGTGATTTCTCCTGCAGGTTTGTTGATGCCTTAGTTACCATCAGAAATAGGCACAATGATGTGGTGCCGACCATGGCTCAGGGTATTATAGAGTATAAAGAGGCCTTCCCCCAGGACCCAGTAACCAACCAGAACATCCAGTACTTTCTGGACCGCTTCTATATGAGCCGCATCTCCATTCGTATGCTTATCAACCAACATAGTAAGTAACAATCTGAAAATTTAAGAATACCAGTTTTCTGCTCCTAGAGTAACACATTTATTTTTATCCAACATACAAAATCATGTTCAGATGAATCATTATGCTCACCCTGCTCTCTGTCACTTACTTGACACCCAGAGGGAAAATAAGTCTTGACACAGAAATAATTCCTGTCTTCGCCTCATAAACTTTCTCATCACATCTATTACATCTGGTGTGGGCTGTCTTTGAGAGCACTGAAAGTCAAGTCAGGTCTCAGACTAGATCATTTGTAGTCTAACATTTATGAAGAAGAAATATGTGTATGTATACATTAACTGACTCATTAGGGCTTATAAGGTGCAGTGCACATACTCTAAATGTTTCACAAACTGTCAAATACTGCTGCACACTTTCTTCCCTGCCTTAGGCCGATTCATTTAAGATTATCTATATTTATGTGAAGCAAAAAGATTTAATCTTGAGACCTGTGGGTCAGACTTGTTTTACCTTGCTCTTTTCTGTACTTGATCTTCTGTTGATCTTGTTCCTTTTCTAAACTTAACATATGTTTGACCCCTGCAGCTCTGATTTTCGACGGCACTACAAACCCTGTCCACCCCAACACTATTGGAAGCATAGATCCTCACTGTCAAGTCACAGATGTAATCCAAGGTAAACATGAAATGCACCTGGAAAAATCGGGTTTTGCAATTATGTGCTTTGTAATTTAATGATACATGTTACTGCTTTAACTTACTTTACATTTATCAGAGATATTTCCTTATCATTCAGGTTTTTATCTTTTGCTCGCCTGATTCCTATTGATTATTTAGACAAAGCCACCGTAGTTTAATGTTGTAATGCTGTCATGTGTTCTTATCAATGACATTACCCCCTTGTTTTTTGACAGATGCCTTTCACAGTGCCAAAATGCTCTGTGACCAGTACTATCTGCGCTCTCCTGATCTGGTCATACAAGAGATGAACAGTAAGATTACATTTAATCTGTGTTATGACATACAAGCATACAGCGAACTTGCTAAAGAGCAAATGGGCCTTAGAGATTGTTGATACAGAAGGAGATCTGAGTTAAAGGGCAAACAGAGTCGAGCGGTCTGTCTATACATAGTGTGTGTGTTTATGTAAATGAACATTGGCCAGATGGACTTGAGGGGCACTAATTATAGCGCTGAAGCTGAAGTAATGGTTAAGTGGGTCCGGCTGACTGCATCTGACAATATTGACACACAGATCCTTTTCTCTCCATTTTCACAAACCACATAACTAGAGCAGAGCACAATAATTGCAGCTGATGGAACACATCCACAAGTGATGCTTAATTTTAAATGAAGTGGGTTGAAGTAACACAAATTGTTTCCCCATCTTTCAGGCAAGAAGAAAAACCATCCAATTACCATTGTTTATGTGCCTTCTCACCTGTATCACATGCTGTTTGAGCTCTTTAAGGTATGGAATTAAACACGAATAATCAAGAATATGTGTGTCTTGTGTTTTATCATGTTTAAAACAAATTTTGATGAACTATTTTAATGCTGTTTTGTATATATTTTGTTGTAGAATGCTATGAGGGCCACCATTGAGACCCATGAAAGTAGCAACAACCTTCCACCCATTCAAGTCCTGGTGTCTCTTGGAGGAGAGGATATGTCAATTCGGGTGAGTAGTAACACATTTTACCTGCACAAAATGGGGATAGTACAGGGTGTCCTGAAAAAATTGACATCATTTGAGCTGTTCATATCGAAGTGACTACATGGTCAGGAAAAGTGATACTTAATAGGATTTATTTTGGACATAAAATGTTTTATTCTGCAAATTACAAATTTCTTATGCCATGTCCAAATCTGCTTTCCTGTTGGCGCTTGTTGATGAAATTTTGTAACAAATTCCCGTTGCACATTCACATTTGACTGAGTTTGGCTGTACTTCAATACACAGAATGCCTTTTCTGTTGCAGTAAATGGCATGTCTATTCCTGAAAGCAGAACAATAAAAATTATTACACTTTTTTGAGCAAAAAGAGCATACAAGTTTTAAACAAATTATTAGGTGAAGAAATGATGTCAAATTTTTTGGGACACCCTGTACAATAATATAGCATCAGTTAATTATTGAATACAAAAGTACAAAGAGTGATGTGTCCTTGAGAACCCTGAGATCCTCATTTCTGGCCTCAGTCCTGGAATTTGTCTTTGCATTGGAATGTGGGTGTGTTATGTGGTTTCCTCTCTGTGTGACCAAATGTTTGCTTAACTGGTTTAGTGAGTTTGTAAAATGACTTAATTGTATTGAAGATAATGCTGTAACCATAACAGTGTACCTGATGTTGCATGTGTTCATATTGCTCCATTTCCCAGTTCTTGAACTAAACATGTCAGTGACACAGAAAATTTCGTATGTTCTTTTATTTATGCTGAAAGTAGCACAAGCCATTACCCAAATATTTCTGCAGACATGCTCTATATTGACTTGGCACAGCATCTGCTAGCAAACAACCCTCTGGGCTGCACACCTTTGAATTTATACTCAAGAGACTATTACTGAAATCCAGTCTCAAGAGTCCTTGTCCTCATTGTTTAGCAATCCGTCATGCAGCGAGGAACAAACCACTGAGACTCAGCATTGTCAGTTCTGCTCTGGGATTCTCTGCCACACTATGTCTAACCACTGCAATTCGGCCCTTTTTCTAGGTGAGCGACAAGGGCGGCGGTGTCCCATTTCGCAGAATTGAGAATCTTTTCAGCTACATGTACTCTACTGCTCCCGCTCCACAGATCGGAGAATACACACGACCCCCGCTGGTAAGTGTGTTGGTATGATCAGCATAGTTTTTTTTTTGTTTCTTGTTTTTCTTTTTAATCATGCCTTATGGTATTTAGTCACATTTCCATATAGACAGAAAGGTCCAAATTCACTCTATCTTTGTGCTTGTTTTCACCTAAATCACCTAAAATAAACAATCTATGACAAATGATCTGTTTGTTCATGGAAGAGCTCTGCAGCTTGCTGTCTCGCTGAGAACAAAGCCTTGGTAAAGCCTTGATCTCTCTGTGCAGGCTGGCTTTGGCTACGGTTTGCCCATCTCTCGACTCTACGCCAAGTACTTCCAGGGGGACCTCCAGCTTTACTCCATGGAGGGCCACGGCACAGACGCTGTCATCTACTTGAAGGTGAGCCACATATGGTGACAAATGTTTTAAGATTTGTTAAAAAGCTGATGTCAGTTTGACCAGTGGAGGAAATGCAGGTAAAACTGGCCTTTTTTAAGTGCTTTTTCTCCCTCTTGTCCCTCTAGGCACTGTCTACAGACTCCATCGAGAGGCTGCCAGTATATAACAAGACTGCTCTGAAAAACTATAAAGTAAGTCAAGAGGCTGATGACTGGTGTGTGCCCAGTAAAGAGCCACTGGACCTCAGCAACTTTAAAGGAGCCAAATGAAAAGGATGTGCTCCAGGCCTGGTGCTTCAAATCTTCATACCACAAAGTGTCCAAGCTTGCCTGTCAGAACTCTCATATTCCGATGTCATGATCTGCTGCGGCAGATGGACATTGAACCTCTGATTTCCTGACTAGAGTAGACAAAAGTGCCCTCTTACATTTCAGTCTGATTTTAGCAGAAGCATGTATCAGCTCATTGTGATTCTCTGTTTTCGTTTTGTGTTTTTTATAACATAGACAGCCTGGAAATGGCTACTAAGAGAAAATACCTGGTAGTGTTTCTGAAGACTTGTCACGACTACATCTGTGAGACTTTTAGATCTGAGGAGGGGAATGGGGGGGCAGCCTCTGTGCTTCTGCACAAGACTCGCTAGTGGAGACATGCAGCCCACAGTCACGTGAAGCAGGGGGAGTTAAGACAGCACCCAGCATGTTATGGGTGAGATGGTGCGGCAAAAAAATAAGATGACACAGTCAGAGGAAGTGTCCCAGTTCAAGTCGCTACAGATGGAATAAAGTCAGCAGTGTGAGTCAGTTTGGGAACATACTGTTCTTGAGTATTCACTTGAAATAAATAAGTGGAAGTGAAGCAGATCCCCAATCATCTGTAGGTGCTGTCACCTCAGCCTTAGTAAGACATCCAAATGATAATTTAATTTGATACTTGAACAACACTCTTGATGCACCTTTTTAAACTTTTAACTACTGTGACTTAGCATCTGTCTGTAGATTTTAACAAATGTTTGGCTTTGAAAGTGGAGTGATATTCCTTGCATATATATTTGTTCAGATTTAGGTTTTCAGCCTTCAGAATTTAATGAAAGTATCTGTACTGACTTATAAGATACAGTGTTATCTTACATCAGTGTTCTGGAGCCGGCTGAAAGTTAATCCACTCTCCACTGTGCATTAATTTGCATAAATTGTAAGTGATAAGGAGGTTTATATGACTGTAATGATCATAGGGCCCAAGTGTTTTCCTGTTTTCAGCCAGTCCCAAGAGTTTTTGAGTGCTTTGTTTGGTTATTTAATGTTCCTTGCAGAGTTCAATGGGGTGTTTTTTAACATCCAAAGGTGGTGCATGCCATGTTCAAGTTCTCTATTAGTTTGTGATCCAGTAAAGGCCAGAATCTGAGGATGTGTAATGCTGTACTATAAGAGAAAAATATGCCCTGGGTCCATGAGTGTTGAAAAACAACAGTTTCATTTTATATTACTTTGTCCTTATCATTTAGGATGTGAAAACTTATTTTTATATATTTGATTGTACATACTGTAAACATACATAAAAGATTTTAAATACAAAATGCTCACCTTGTTTTATTTCCACCGTAAGTTTATGAATGTGTGTGCGTG
The DNA here is from genome assembly GCF_902148855.1 of Sphaeramia orbicularis. Taxonomy (NCBI): domain Eukaryota; kingdom Metazoa; phylum Chordata; class Actinopteri; order Kurtiformes; family Apogonidae; genus Sphaeramia; species Sphaeramia orbicularis. Next base: position 26,007,952 of record NC_043975.1, on the reverse strand, counting down.
TCTGTGAATAGGCTAAACGAAGTACATCAGTGTCAATCTGTACCTGTATTTTCAGTGTAATTTACGCCTGTGTCAAAGCAAAGGGGGAAATTAAAATAGAGTAACAATGAAAAGAGAGATTTAACCTCACTATTACTGGCTCTATTCTAAACCTAGTGATGAGATCACATTAAGTAACTATGCCCTGCAGCCATTCCAGTGCCAGACCCTCAGGCAGAGCTGTGGATCCAGAGACATTAATGTCAGTAGAAATTTCCACTTCACTGGTTTTCCTCCAAGTCTGGGTACATAGAGTTATGTCACAATTAGGACAGCAAATGACAGTGTTTAAGATTTTAAAGATATGATGATGATAGAAGGTGCTTTATGTAGCCCAGAGGTCTTTATGTGGAAACACTGATGAGCCTCTTTAGTTTCTTAAACAGCACAGTTATCTGAGTGTCAGACAGCCAAATGGCACAAGACTAAATTGAGTCTATTAATAGCCAGTAACCTATAATAGCAGTAGTTGGATGTTTGTGGCATACAGTAGAAAGTGTAGAAGAAATGAAACTATTTATGCATGTGCTGTAAGGAAAACAGTGCAGTAAAGTAATGAATAAAGCGCCCTGTTCTGTTTGCTTTCTTACCTTTTAAAATGAACAAACTGAAAATGCAAAGTATTAAACATTTGGTTGTTGTTATTATTATCATTTTATAATAAAAATCATTAAACTAAGTGTAATTGTTTATGACCAAATGTGCAGGTGTTTACTCTCTATTCAGGGATTCCCCTCTGTTTTTGTTGATGCATTTGAGTTCTAGGGTAGCATATGTCAGCCAAGGGTCATTTTACACTGAGCGTCATGTTTATAATGGGTGGTGGTTTGTCTAAAAATGGCCAGTGAGCTAACATGTTTACCACAGAGACCATCAGCCACTTCGACGACTGGAAAGAATCCCACTGTACCCTTCTCCTTATCTTGTTCAAACAAGGGCTGATAAACTTTCCCTAGCAACAAGAGCAACTCCTACAGGGTGGTTACACAACATGCATTCTTAGATATCTTTTGCACATAATGTACATCAAGGTTACAACTAAAAATAGAGAAAAGTATGATACAGTCGAATTTGTCCAATTTATATCAAGATTGGCATCTGTACACCTCTACAAACAGGTTGAGTGCACACGGTTAACTCCCGTAGTCACGTATAGCCTGAGTGAGTGGATCAAAGTGGCCTGTCAACACGGCAGCTGCCAACAGAGACCATGTACCATGCCAAGTATTTTCATGAGGACTTGTTTGTGATTACAGCTGTAGTTACAACACTTTTGCTTGACATTTGAGCCATTTTCAGGTCTGCAAATTCAGAGTAGGGGAACACGGTTGTGCTCAACTTTCTGTCAGCACTCCTGTCATAAAAGTCACCCTGAAGCACTGAGGGAATACTCTAGTGAAGGGAAATGCTCAGTCTTTACAATGACAAGTTGCGTGGGTTAGATTGTTGGTGTTACCCTCTAGTGGTCTGGTTAGTAGGAACAGCCATGTGCAGTGTGTAACAACTTGCAGAAATATGGTTCAGAAGGATTGTAAATGTTACTTGGAGGAAGTTAGATTGGACTAAGGATTATATCTGTATACCAGTGACTGTCCTCTGTCTCTGCCCCACTTTCTTTCTTTAAGTAAGGACTGGCTAGTTAATTAATCAGTTCAGTGGTTTCCAACCTTTTTTGGCTGGTGACATTTTAATATCACAAATTTCTGGCAGCCCCTGACATTCAAAATGGAGACTTTTTTTTTTTTTTTTGCTAAAATTAATTTGTTTTTGATCATGTAATAGTTTGCTATACTATGTGTCAAATAAATGTTACTTTAAGATGACATTTAGTCTATATAATGTATGTTGTTATGGACAGAGGCAGAAAAGCCAGGTGTAGATTAATGCACAAAGTGAGAATTTTATTTTCCTGGGTCAGGATATGTACAGTCAGTCCAGCTTGGATTTACAAGGCTGACAATTAATACTTGTAATGGAATTTTCTGATTCCCTTCTTTGTTTCCATATCCATTCCTGACTACCCTTCCCCACTACATGCTAACTTTCCCAGATACCCCCCACTGCATGGTAATTTTCCCATATTCTTACCCAAATGCCCCTACTGTATGTGTAAATTTTCTTGCTAGGTAACAAAAGGTGACTGATTGTCAAAGCCGTGAGTTCATCATTCAATCAAAAGGCCCTTTGAGGAGAATGGAGGTGTCACTTGCAAATGTGATTCACCCTGTAAAAGGTGGACCTTGTGAGAAGCTCTTTGTCTTTTCTTCACAATTGCCGCTCGTGTGTAGAACTGACCTTTCTTGACAAAGAAATAAAATATTGTCGGCCGGCAGATGTCTCTATTTCATTACTCACCAGCAGCAGAGAAAAATTTCCATAACATACTGAACAAACAATAACTCAGACTATGAATTATGAAAGAGCTGCAGCATCTTAAACTGGCCACAATGAACATTTGAAAGATAAACAGTACCACAGCGCTTCAGTTTCAGCTTCAGAGTTTGTCATGTGTTTATGTATTGTCTCTTTCAACTCATCATATATATATATATATATATATATATATATATATATATATATATATATATATTTTTTTTTTTTTTTTTTTTTTTTTTTTTTTTTTTTTTTTTAATCAATTACTAGAAATTTCAGGTAACTCCATTTAAATTCTAGGCAACCCCATGTGGGGTCCTGACCCAAAGGTTGCAAAACACTGAATTAGTTGTTACACACATACGAGCCTTTGTTTTTATATTTTTGTGTTTTAAAATAACTGAAAACTGCAAAATAAAATATATATTGAAAAAGGATTGTAAATGTTATTTGGAGCAAGAAGTTAATTCATGCTTTCAGATCAGCAGAATTTGCGACACATATTTGGGTGGATATGAGGGAAGATGAAAACAGCCGGTTACAAATACCTTTATCCATGACTATCCCACCATGCATTCTGCTTAATAAGTTTTGTCATATTGAGAGACCTACTAAAAGAAATTTCTGTAAAATAATTTTCTTCTCTGTTATCCCTTTAACTTACTGTATTCAACACCCACTTTTAATAACTGAACACATTTCACAGCTGTCATAAAGATGCACACAGTATTACTAATGCAATTAAAAAAAAAATTAAAAAAAAATCATAACTATAACATCATATCAAACATGTTGAAATTGAACAGCAGTTCTAAACTCAAATTCAGTGTTATAATGTTACAGTGTTGATAAGTTTTCCAGTTTTACCCTCTATATACTTACTTATTTAACTGTTTCACACTTTTTCTGGATAATGCAAAGTAAATGTTCTGAAAAAAGAACAACGTTTACAGTTTTATTTTCCTCAGCTGACCACACAGACTGAAAAAGTGCCAGCACTGTAATAATTTCATGCCTACGTTTGCAACTAGTCTGTGAGAAGTAACACCTTTACTGAGTGGGATAGATACTGTTAAACTGAAGCCCACTATTTTCCCTTATGTTGTGTTTTGTGGTGTCACTGACTGATGAGTATAAAAGGTCCTCTTTAGACACTGGTTGAGTTTCTCATCATACTGACTGGAAGAGGTAAGGCTAAATTATTTTTTTTGTTTTTTTTATATGCAGTGAATGCCTTTTAAAAACACTGAACTATAAATATTTTTGATGAACTGATCTAGTCTTTTAATACACTAAAGATTTATTCTTTTTCTAGGACACTCATGGGCAACATCTAATGAACTGTTCAGAACAGTAAGTCCTATAGTTATATAGTGCTAAAATTAGACTGGTATATAAAATGGACATACAGTACACAATAATTTCCATGTAGCATATTGTGATATATATTTTTAGAATCTCTGAACATTAGATTTTTTTTCTTCCTAGAATGAATATATTAATGCAGTAATTGTATTTACTTGGTACACGACAAACCATATACAGTAAATGTCATCATTTACATAATTATTGTGCAACTGTTCTCTTCTCCAGATGGTTGTCTTAGCTGTAGCTGTGTTTGTCACGTTGTCATCTTGTGCAGTTGGCTGTTCAGGGAACAGAAATTCTGTGAGTATGAGCTTTGTTCATACTGTTACAAAGATAGAAGGCAGATGGAACATTAAATTCATAACTTATGCAACTAAAGTTTGTCATTTTCCCAGATGTTGTTTAATACAGGCTGAACTCTATTGAGTTTTTGTCACACTTAACTTACAAAGAGAATAGAACATTATATTAAATCCAATTACTTATAAAGTTTAACTTGGGGTATAAAACTTTTTCTAGACTAAGCTGAAATTTTGGAGCATGAAGGATCAACCTGTGGATGTGCAACTAGCAACTATGTTCAAGGTAATGCATATGAACATAAACGGATCAAAATGCAGAATGTAAATTGTGTGGATTTTGTAATGTTTTTATATTCACAGCCACTGAACATGAACAAGAACATCTGAATTAAAAATTAATGTGTTAATTTTCCAACATCATGCATCTGCACGGTTGCTTGCTGGGTCACTAATGATGCTGTTACATGTATGCATGTACTTTAATATGATTTATTGCAGGAGATGGAAAGTCTAAGGTGTGAACAAACAACACTTCAACAGCAGCAGAATGTTCTGAACCAGGTAGTGTCTCTGTTATTCTTCTATAATTTGCTATACATCAGGCACTGAACATGTTTTTTTTTTTCCTTAACAGATGCATATAACAACCCATCACAAAAAAGTACCAGAGGACAAAGGTTAGTAAATCACACATTAATGACACTTGCCACATAAAATATGATGTAATTCTCATCCTTGTCACTCACAAAGCTCCACGTGTCTGAGTCAGTACAATTTCTGCTTCTCCAGATGGAACATATATCCTTACCTATGATGCAAATGATGAGGAGGAAGAGGAGTGGCGTTTTACCAGGGCCTCAAGGAGACGTGGAGACCCATGTTACCACTACACAGTCCTGGATCAGGCCTGGCGTGCTACCAACATCACCACCAAGTATAAAATGTGTGACCGCAACATCAAATGGAAAGGTTAATGGATTTCTGTCTTTCTTTCTGAAAAACATGCTTTTTTCTGTATAAACTGAAGACTTTTTTCTAATATCTACTCTTTCTTAATCAAAGGTTGGTATCGCCTCTTCTACAATGGTAAGAGTCTGCAGATGCCTGAGAGGTGTGTTCCAGTCAACAAATGTGGCACTCAAGCCCCACTGTGGCTAGCAGGGCCTCACCCGAAAAGAAGACAGGGCATTGTCACCCGCAGGGTCTGTGGACACTGGAAGAAGAACTGCTGTGCTTTCCGGTCCACGCCCATTCAAGTCAAGAAGTGTCGTGGCAATTATTATGTCTACAAGTTCACTCCACCAACAGCTTGTTATTTGGCTTACTGTGCAGGTATATAATCAGTCCAATGCTCCTGTAGCAGGTTTAGTGTGTACTTTCAGTGTAGTACATGTGACGTTTGTGTGATGCTGTATGTCTATCCTCAGACATAAACACACTTGTATGTGGGCGGTGCCGAAGAAACCAGTCATGTGTGAGCAGAGACAAGATCAACTGGAGGTGTAAGAGGAAGAAAAGAAGTATGTCTCTGTTCACAACCTTCTCAAACTGATTAAGTGATTTATTTCGATCATGCACTGGAAAAAGTCTAAATCTTACTAAGTGTATTTTTGTCATTTCTTGTCAAAATATCCCATCAGACTTAAAATAAGATGTAATCACCTAAAGGGTAACTTTTCAGTGAGATATAAGAACTTAGTTTAGACAAGAGATTTTTTTTTTTTTGCTTAAAATTTGAGATTTTTTTTTTTTTTGCTTAATTCAAAAGCAAAAAAAATCTCCCAATGGAACAAGTGAAAATTATCTTGGTAAGATTTCTTGAAATAAGATTTTCAAGATCTATTGTCTAAAAATAAGTTCTTATATCTCACTGAAAAGTTACTCTTTAGGTCACAGGTGTCAAACATGCGGCCCGGGGGCCAAATCTGGCCCGCCAAAGGATCCAATCTGGCCCGCGGGATGAATTTGTGAAATGCAAAAATTACACTGAAGATGTTAACAATCAATGGAGTCAAAATCATTTTAATTCAGGTTCCACATACAGACACATACAGTCCAATTAGATTTCAAGTGGGTCAGACCAGTAAAATATTATCATTATAACCTATAAATAATGACAGCCCCAAATGTTCTCTTTTGTTTTTTTTGGTGTAAAAAAGTAAAATTACATGAAAATGTTTACATTACCAACTATACTTTTACAAAAAATGTGAATAACCTGAACAAATATGAACAAATAGAAATGTCTTAAGAAAAGTAAATGCAATTTTACCAATATTCTGCCTGCTACTAAACGTTTTGTGTGATCGTAATGCACATGTGTAAATGATAAACTGATAAACTGAGGCAGAATATTGTTAAAATCGCACTTTTTTTTCTTAAGACAATTCAAGTTGTTCATGTTATTCAGGTTTTTACAGGAACTTTGTAGGTATAAACCTGATCATAATATAATTTTACTTTTTTCCCTGTTATTATTTTACTGGTCTGGCCCACTTGAGATCAAATTTGTCTGAAAGTGGCCCCTGAACTAAAATGAGTTTGACACCCCTGCTTTAGGTGATTACGTCTTATTTTAAGTGTGATGAGATATTTTGACTAGAAATGAGAAAATTACACTTGGTAAGATTTCAATTTTTTCCAGTGTAATATATATGTCCCTCTTCCTTTTACATTACACTTTTATATTTATTCACTCACACACACTCATGCATTCATATACACATACATACGTTTATACATATACACACATTAAAACACAAATTAAATGTGAAGGATGCAAATAATACAGTTATGAAGCCTTTTGTTCTAATGTCAACTGCTAAATATGCAGAGCTTCCTTTCACATAACTGCTGAAAAGTAAACAGTAGTAATCTAATCTTTCTGTCTTGTGTTTTCTCAGTGTCTTCTACAAAGATACACTTCTTTGCTTCTTTCCCTGGCCAGCTGGTGGGCAAGGTGAACAGAATCAAATACAGCAAGGTGCTGGTGAACGTGGGCCGAGCCTTCAACAGGAGAACCGGTGTGTTCAAGGCCCCCGTCAAAGGAGTCTACCAGTTCTTCTTCTCCACTCAAACATCAAACACCGGCCTGAAGACAGATCTGTGGCTTGTGGTCAATGGTTATTGGGTTTCTGTCTCCCACACGCACATTTCCCGTCCTTCCTCTGTCGGTAACTTGTCAACATACATGACCTTCCTACGCAGAGGAGCTGTGGTGTACGTCACCCAAAACTGCGGTAAATCTTGGGCCAATGCTGCTTCCATGACCATTACTTTTGGGGGCTCATTGCTCGCACAGTAGAAATAATGCCCTGGTTTTGGGATACTTCTCTTTCAGGTGTATCAACTTAGATGAATCTTCAAAAAAGAAAATGTTAGCTTTTATTAGGTTTGCTTTTCATTTATTTCTTGTAACTTTTCTAATTGTTGTGCCACTATTTTAACAACCACTGTGTTAAATAAACATGTTAATATCCAAATGTAAAAAGCTGTGCATTGTTGTAAAGTTGGAATAATTTTATTTTCAGACACATTCCTCTTTTTATTCCTATTTATACACATCAGTAATGATTTCTGATGAGGTGAAATGATTACATACTGAGTCCCAGTTATACTTTATCTATCAAAAATAAATCCCATTATCACTATCATTTTATAAGAAGAGGTAAAAATATTTTATTCCAACTTTATGGGCATCAGTGTATTTAATCATCTGTGACTATAATGCAATTTCCAGTGGCAGTGTTAAATAGTGTGCATGTTATTAGAAAGGACTGTATGTTTTAATAGGAGGGTTTTATATTTAGTACAGTTTGCCACATGAAAAAAAGCACCTCATCATGCATTTGCTTGCTTTTGTTTTCTCCTGCAAATGTAATATTAGCAGCACAACATTTTTAATTTAATATAGCACATCTTTTGTATATAACATTTACAGGGTATGATATATTTGCATCTTTCTTTATTCTTTGCCTGTCTTCTACTCTTCTTTTACCAAGTTTTCTAAATTGTTTGTTCTGTCCTTAGTGGGGTTCTTTTATATGTGAAATTGATTTTGTGAAACTATTAGTCTATATCTCATTGTTATATATAATTTTCAGTATGACAATGACAATGAAGGACAATAAAGAATTGAATTAGTTACTGCAATCTGGACTCCTTGACAACTCCCTGCTGCAATAAAATAAAATAAAATAAAATAAAATAAAATAAAATAAAATAAAATAAAATAGCATTTTTATTTAGTTTATTTTAATTAGCTTATTTGTCTCAAACTTAGTAAAAAAAAAAAAAAAAAGAACAAAAAACAATAAAAGCAAGAAGTTAATTACATATGCATCCATCAATGGTCATTAATCACAGAAAAAAGTAATGAAATACACTAAATTTAACATAAATGTACATATGAATCAACTCATAAACACAGTTTGAGAAGGGGCAGAAAGAAGCAAAGGCTTATCTAGTCCTGCCCCTTCCTTACTTTCAATGTCAGATTCTTAGCCAAATATATTTCCTTCATCGGCTATCTATCACATCAAAATAGATAACAATGAGTAACTAGTCATAGCACCTTTGTATTGGTTGTATCATCATTGCACAACCATTCTGCCAGTAAGGATAAAAGATCTGATGTCGCAGCAGGACCTGGAAAAAGTAGTCCATGCATTCATCGTCAGTCGGCTTGATTATTGTAACAGTGTCTTTACAGGTCTACCTAAAAAATCCATTAGACAACTGTAGCTCATTCAGAACTCTGCTGCTAGAGTCCTCACGAACACCAGAAAAGCAGACCACATTAGTCTAACTCTGAGGTCCTTACACTGGCTGCCTGTCCATCAGAGGATAGACTTTAAAGTTCTGTTGCTGGTCTATAAAGTTCTGAATGGTTCAGGACCAAAATACATCAGTGAGCTCCTGACCCAGTATGAACCCACCAGACCCCTCAGGTCATCTGGAGCTGGTCTGTTGTCAGTTCCCAGAGTCAGAACCAGACATGGAGAAGCTGCGTTCAGCTTCTATGCTCCACATGTCTGGAACAAACTTCCAGAAAACCTCAGATCAGCTGAAACACTCAGTTTAGTTAAATCTAGGTTAAAGACCCACCTGTTCTCAGCTGCATTTGAATAGAGTTTTTATTCATCAGTTCAGATCTGCACTGTTCCTTTTAAGCTAAAAGTTTTTATCTGTTTTATCTGCTTGTCTGTTTTATCTGTTGATCTGTTTTATCTATTTATCTGATTTTGTTTGTTTGTTTTTCTCATGCCTATACTTTTTATTGCTTCTGCTGTAATGCTTTTAATGTTTTATGCAAAGCACTTTGAATTGTCTTGTACATGAAATGTGCTATATAAATAAACCTGCCTTGCCTTGCCTAATAAACAATAAACAAAGAGACTAAACTATGCAGGGTATAATGCGTAAACCCAAAACTACATATACACCCATCAAAAATATCTCCAATTACACACACCAATAAATATAAAATAAAGTAATAGAATAATACAAAATAAAATAAAACATTAATTTGCTCTAGGTGCACAGATGGCATTTACCTCCATCTGACACAAGGTGGCACCCTAACACCAATCTAATCTGAATGAACCAGTAGTAGATCAAGTCTGCTTTTCATGTGCAGTAACTGCCCATAAATCATGAGGGCTAAGTTTCTGTCAAAGAAAAATAAATGAAACTGCGTTTTTAGACTTGAAATAGTAAATTATAATGACAGCTTAGGACTCAGGAGTTTGGAGAATATAAATATATTTCTGCAGCTTCAGCTTGTGCATAACATCTCTGGGCTGGTACTTACCTTTAGCTGCACTTTTTTTCATGCACATTTTCTACTTCTTCCTTATATGGTAACAGATGGCATCATACAAACGGAGCCAAAACATTATGGTTTTCCTCTGAGTGTTTTACAACTTAAGAGGTGGCCCCGTCATTGCAGAAATATGTATCAGAACCAGCAGAGCAGTGGTCTTTAGACATGTTTGCCATAGTTTTCATGTTACACATAGGGGCCAGGCTGACCAACACCTCAACGGGGATGGGGGCGGGGCTTGGAGCAGGCAGTGTTAATCCTATTGGTGGACAGTCGGTCCGGCAGACAGGAGACAAACTCCAGGAAAACGGAGCTGGAGCACGACGTAACGGGATAAGGAGGGACACAATTCGGTGTAAACTTTGTATGGACATGTGAATATCATTGGAGAACTTCTGACAGCAAAGCCGGACGTTTAGGGAGGAAATATTTATAGTTTAAAACAGCATATACCGCTATTGTTTACACAGTAGAGTATTTTTGTTTTGTTTTGTTTTTTTTTCCCCTTGCGGCGTTAATGAAGCATGATTGAAAATAGAGTTTGACAATGCGAATGGACTGTGTTTGTGTCTATTGAGGAGGTGGTCGGTGGAGCCTACCAATGCCAGCCCGTCCTCGACACTCCAAAGCTGCAGCCTAACAAGTTATTATTGCATTATTTTCCCTGGAGCTTCATTAAGAATAAACCACAAGCATGGCAGAACACGAGAGCCTGGAGTATGGAAAGGCTGACTTTGTGCTTTTGGACAACGTGTCTATGGAAGAATTCATGGCAAACCTAAAACTCAGGTAAGTGTCCGCCTTTGAAAAGCCAATAAGATGTCTACAAACTGGAGTTCACCCCTGGAATAAAGGTGCAGCAACAGGAATGGAGCTTAGTAACTGTTCAGGTACATTTCACCCGGAAATGGAGTGAAAATGTGTGTGCTCCAACAGGTGCTCCATCCCCATCATATCCATACAACAGGATACTTAGTGCTGCTATTGATAGTTTCCTCTTAAATAGCAGAAATGTCCAGACTTTACATTTTACAGGCTCATTTTAGAGTGTTTTGGACGGAAGAAGATGAGGGCCACTGGAAAAAATTAATAAAAATGAAGGTCCAATATATATATTTTTATTATTATTTTGAGAAAAAGTCAGAATTCTGAGTTTAAAGTCAGAATTCTGTGAAAAAAGTCAGAATTCTGAGATTAAAGACAGAATTCTGAGTTAAAAGTCAGAACTCTGAGGAAAAAAAAGCCAGAATTCTGACATTAAATATAGAAGTCTGGGATTGCAGCCAGAATTCTGAGATTAAAGCCACAATTCTGAGAAAAAAGTCAGACTTCTTTCTCAGAATTTTGACTTTAATCCCAGAATTCTGACTTTTTTTTTTTTTTTTACATTTACATTAATGCATCTAGGAGACGCTTTTCTCCAAAGCGACTTACAGGGGAAAACCAATCAAATCAATCAATCAATCAAATTTTATTTATAAAGCACCAAATCACAACAAAAGTTATCTCATGACACTTTACATATAGAGTTGCTCAAAACCAGACTCTAAGCCAATTTACAGAAACCCAACAGAATCCTCCAGGAGCAAACACTTGTGACTGGTGACAGTGGTGAGGAAAAACTTCCCTTTAACAGGCAGAAACCTTGAGCAGACCCAGACTCCTGGAGGATGGCCGTCTGCCTTGACCAGTTGGGGTTAAAGAGAGAGGGTAAAGGAGGAGAAAAAGAGAGAGCGATGGAGATAGAGACTGGGGGAGAAGGGGGAAAGTAGGGGGAGACACATGGATGCAGCTGAGGATTTTTCTCATAATAATAATAAAAAAAAAAACCCAAAACATATTGGACCTTCTTTTTTTTCCCAGTGGCCCTAATCCTTCATATATTTTGAGTTGGGGCCTCATGGGGAAAAAAAATCACTTCAGTGCTGCAAACTATGCAAACCCTAAAAATACAGCATGGTGCAAGCATGAATCAGTATTCTACTTAACAATAGATGCCACTTTTTGAATGAATGAATGATTTCAGACATATAAAAATCACAATACAACCACCAACAAAGCAAATGCCTCAAACATATTATCATCAGGAAACAACCAAAACAAAAGAAGGAAATTTATCCTATTATACAAAACAGCTAATACAATTTTAGTTTTATCTGCACACCTGAAAAGGAGTGGCAAGAAGTAAAGACTTATTTATTCCCACTCTCTTTTCCCTAAATCATGTGTTACAATATTTCAACCTCCTGACATTACTCCAAGCTGAAAGTAACATAAGTCAATCCTCCCCCACTAAAACAATGATCATCACACCCACCAGAGGAAGAGAAAAAAAGAAGAAAAAGAAATAAATAAGAAAGTAACCACAACAATATTATTGTTACTGCTTTTTACTGTTATGTTTGTAATGATAATAGTATTCTTTTTTTACACTGATATATAAATTAAATATAATGTTACTTTTTGGATGGATGTAGCCTAAATTTCACTTCATCTGCCTTTTTCTCTTCTCTCATATGCTTCTTCCTTATTATATGTAACGCCACTAGCGGTGCTGTCCTTCTGTTCTCCCTCCACTTCCTCACTTCTTTCTGGCATAAAATTGTTACCTACAGATAGTCCTGCCTCTGTAGCATACAATGACACACTTGATAATATATCCCTAATAGTATTCAGAATAACATCATGGCTAAAACTGACCATCCAATGAGTCCAATAGGTTGTTTTTGTTTTATCTATGGGTCATTATGTGGAATATAAGAATACTGTGTTATTATAATTAGATATAATGTCGAATAATACATTTCTGACTTGATTTTATCATTTTTGGGCAAAAATAAATACAAACTAATGCAAAGAAACAAGTGTTATTAGTATTTTGTGAAGCAAACACTCTTTAATGGTAATAGGTTAGTAATTTTCATAAAAAAGGCTAATAATGTACTGTTTTCTAGGGCCCTTGCCAGTCATGAACCATAGAATAATTATCACTTTTCTCCCCCTTACAGCATCCCTGAGTATCATTAATGCAAATTTTGTGGGTCTGAATTTTCACTATTAAGTGTGAAATGCAACAGCAGTAATCTGAGTGTAAGGTGCTGGAATGTCTATGAGTCTTCCTTTTTCAATGACAACTGATTATTGTCATGGACCGGTTAATTCTCTATGAAATATGTCCACACCCAAGATGCACCGTGCATTTTGAGACCGGTTTCTGTCTGTTTCAGCTGTGTTGTTGATGGCCCAGTGTCAAACATGATGTCAAGTGTGGTGTGGTAGTGAATGAAAGAAGTGTCTTGTGGCTTGAATCAGTTTCCTCACCTCTGCCATCTGGGAGGAATCTGTGATGCAAACCGATGCCATCAGTGTGAGAGCTATCAGTACATCCCTTATCTCAGTGCATCCTTTAAACTTTTAATGATGAATGGTTTTTAACTAACAAACATACTGCTTAAACCCTTAAAGACTTAGAACTATTTTTGTGGCAGCTTTTCTCTGCATTTAACCTTTCCTAAGTGATTTGTCACCATTTATTATCATCCTCTGCATTCTGCATTTACTGTAGAAATCAGGTATTTTCCTATATATAATTTAGTGATCATGTAAATGTTCACAAAAGCTCAGTAAATTCAAAGGTTATTAGATAAAAACAGAGAAAACAGAAGAAAAAATGACTTTTTCATTACTGAACATAAAAACAAGTATCTACCACAGTCAAATTTTGTTAAACTACATTGATTTTGTAGTGAATCAGTGTAAATAAAGATGACTGTTTCCACGTTCACTACAGAGCTTCCAAACTTACAAACAGGTCATATCTGATGATGATGATAAAAAGCTGAGAAAGTGCATTTTACCTGAATTATTTACATGTATTGGTATAGGATGATCAGATTAATGGGTCAATACAATAGATCTGTTGATGTTTTGGTTGTACGTCTTGTTTATCACCAAACTAACACATAGTTTCTCTAATGTCTTACATAGAATAAATATTTGGGTTGTATGAGGATAGCTTGCTACTGTAACTAGCGGGCTGCAGGTTTCCCTTCTATGGCCAACAGCTCAGAGCTGCAGACCTTACTTATTACAGGAAAGAATGTCTTCAAAATGTTTATAATTCTCTTTCTGCCAGATGGGCAATGAATACAAGCCAGTATGCAAATGTTTTACATACTGGAAAAACTGGCTGTCCATACTTCAAGGACGAATGGGGAAGATGAAGTCTACTACTTGAAGTTTTAAGAAGTTGCTGTATTAGTTTGTCATACTGTGTGCTTGTGTTTGACAGAATATATTAACTAAGGATAAGTTTGGTCTTTAATTTGTGATTAATCTGTGACTCAAATGCTTTTTTTTTTTTTTTCTTAATTTTGCATAGTAATACTTTTTTTTTTTTTTTTTAACACATTACACCTGTTTGAATCTAAGAATATGAACGTGAGTGTCCCAGGTACTTTCTAAAATGGCATCTACAGGGATTTTACATCCATAAACATTAACCATTAACCATCAGTAACCCATCTGTCACTTTACTGTTGCCGCTTTATTTGCCTGTTTATTGTCTCTTAGCTGTCTTAACTCTCTTTTTTATTAATGTGCTGTAATATATTGTGTTTTTAGGGTGCCTATTGTCATCAGGCCAGGGACTACAGCAGGATACTAGCCATGTTGGCCAAAGCTGCCCCTTTTTACTGTTATTGATACAGTTTATTAATTGGGATTGGCCATGATACAATAAACTAATAAACTAAACTCAGCTAAACTAAACTCTTCAGTCCCTTGCTGTTTATAGTTATATTCTATGTTTATAGTCATATTTTACTTATATGTATATATATATATATATATATATGTATGTGTGTGTGTGTGTGTGTTTTTTTTACTATGTTCCTGTTGCACCATAGGCTTTAGAGTTTTTTCCAATTTCAGTCTTCTGTATGTGCTGCACATATGACAATAAAGCTAACTTTGACTTAAATTAGACAAACTGGTGTAGGGTACTGTCATCCTGCCAGGCAAATAAAAGGGACATGCCTCATTTTCCCGACTGTCCCCCATTTTCCTGACTCTGTTTTCCCTCCAGCTAGACAGCTCAGTCTGGAGATTGCGTGTGCAGATTGTTATTTGTAGAGGGTGTGACCCACCGGGAGTGCTTCCTTTTTGCTCCCTTTCCCTCCGTCTGTGGGTGCGCGCATACATGTGCAAGTGTGTGTGCTTGAGTGGGAGTGGGCTACTCAAGGAGGGAGGGATCCAGAGGGCATAAGGCATCTAATGGTCTCCATTTGTCTCAGTAGTTACAAGTAGAGCTGGAGCATGTATGCATGTTCTAGTTGAATTTGATGCCATGTGTCAGAAACCAACATCATGAAAATGGCTTAAAGCAGAATTAGTTATGGACCTGTAGTACCTTACAAAAATATTGGAGGTCTATTTTTAACAACTACAAAAGTAAACAGTGTGTTTTGTGTATGTATCACCAGGCTTACTCACTGAGGAGCACTGTTACTCCTTTAGACCTTGTAATAATCCTCAACTGTTTATTTCAAGTGGGCCTAGAGCTGAGCTTTGGTATGCTGCCAGTGCACATTTGGTGACTTTCACATAGGCTCTACTTCTTCAGCATCAATGAAACACACCGCTGTGCAGGGGATTTCTACTTATGTCATTAAATGGTTGCCATATTGAGGGGGTAATCAAGTCCCCCCAGTGACTGCATGTGAAGCCTGATTTGGAAAAGATTGCTTGTTTCCCTCCAGTGTGGGTAGACACGGTTGTTCGAGTTGACATTTACTTTGTTTGACTTGAGGTTGAACTGTGTGGCCTGTTCCAGTGAGCCTCCCAGTCTCTAAATAGAGCCCAGCAGATGCCCAGTGTTTTTTTGTTTTTTTTTTTCCAGAGATGTCTGGATGGATAAAAGTTCAAGCCAAATTCTTACAGGGTCTTGGGAATTTCTTATGATTTGTCTAGTCAGCAGATAAGATTTGCCTGTTTATATGAAAATCAACTGATGGGCTGCTTATAATAGAATTACAGGCATAAGGTAATTATAGTATCAGAATACAATCTTTAACTCTGATCACTTTCCCTCTCAGTCTTAATTGAAACTCTCAAAGATTCCAGTCGCCATGTTTATTGCAGCCTCAGAGACGTTCACCTGGAGATGACAAGCCTCAGTTTCCCTCTACAAAAAGTGGAAAAGGTTTTTGATAAAAGGAGTCTAAGTCAAAAGTTATTAACAAGCGAAGATCCTCTGAATAGTTCTGAACCTAGTGTAAACTGTGTTGTTTTTGCATCCCACCAGCCAGCCAGTCTGATTACAGTTAAATGCTTGTCTTTATAAGGCAGCATGTTTTCACTGTCACTTGCAATTGAGAAGAAAAATTCTAATGGCTGCATATTTCAAATAATTATGGACAAATATTTACAATATCTCCTCCAAATTTGTACCTGTTATTTCAGAATGAAAAACAAGCACAAAAATGTTACAGAACATCATGTAAGTGGACTTTGTGTCAACATACATGATGGGAAATTTGTAAAGCTCTGAGCTGATTGGTTTAAAGGCAAAGTATGTGACATGAGTATGTAATTTCTGGTTTGTGTTTGTAACCTAACCGTTGAAACTTGGCCCCTCCTCCACTCAGTTAATGAGGAGGAGAGAAAGGTGGTGGAGCGAGTTATAGACTAAGGCCACATCCACATGAAACTACATCTTTTCCTATTTGATCTTTTTCTTTGTGGTTTTCAAAAAAGTGCTCCGTAAACATGGAGTTGTTTCAGGAAATGTCTGCATCCACACGAAACCATTGAAGATGACTGAAAACAATCTAGCACAAATGCCAGGCCTGTATGTGGTGTTGTAATGCTCTCGCAAAAAAACGGACAGACATGGAGCATGCGCATAAAGCTGCATGCTGTATACAAACCATAGACTACAGAAGAAAAACAACAACAACATCTCTCCACAGCGGATCTAAGAGCATGTAGTGAATATTGTTAGCTATGGTTGTTTGTTGCTCATTGTTATGAAAGAGTAGCTGAAGATTTTGATTCAATATTTCCAATAAGCTCAATAGCTGTTGTAGCACGAGCACTACTCTGTAGTCCGCCGTTGTTGTTGTTATGAAGTGGTGTCTTGCTTCCAGGGTGAAAGGTTATCGAGGTGGCGCTATGACATCATCATTTTAGAAAAGTTGTGATTTGGTCATACAGATGAAGATGTGAAACCGGTGTTTTCAAATTTATGCACTCTGGGATCTGGTTTCAAAAAGTTGCAGTTTCAGTGACTGAAAACGCCGGTTTCGTGTGCCTATCCGATATAAAACTTTTACGGATATGACCAAAACCGTCTTTGTAAGTACAGGGCCTAAATAGGGAGAGTGAGTAGCATAGTCAGTGAAGTAGAAAAATTCATGTTAAATCTTGATTCTGGCAAGGTAGTTGCTCTCTAAAAACATAAACAGTCATACCTTCACAAAAGGCTGAAAACGAATGTGCTGGAGGTCATATACAGTCATAGCACAAGTTTCCTTATTTCAGGTCTGAAAGGTGTGTGTGTGTGTGTGTGTGTGTGTGTGTGTGTGTGTGCGCGCATGTGCGCGCTTTGCCCAGATGCTTGTCTTTCAGACAAAACTATGCGGCAAGTGAGAAGAGAACGGGAGTCACTTTGTGTTTATATTGTTCTTGCACAAACACACTGCACAGTGCTGTTATTGGCTGGAGGCAGAAACTCACTGTCTGAAGGTCAGCACCCAGAACAGTCACAACACAACAAAATGGGGAAAATAGGAAATACAGGCAGGGGGCAGGGTTTCTGCAGGTAAGTACGCATTGAGACAGGGCCTGAGGTGATGATGGAGAAGGATTATTATTGTAAGGGTATCTTGCATACTCTCATATACTTTACATTTAAGAACTCTTGCACTTGTATGATTAAGATTATGTTTGAAACACACATGGCTTGGATTTATCATGGGCTGGGAATGGGAATAATCAAGAAGTTAAAAAAATATATATATTATAATAACTTTGACAGATTACAATTGTAAAGAGTCAAATTTCAGTGGGGATGGAGGAATAAGCATGTTGATGATGACAATGATGAAGATATGATTTTTAAATGTTTTAGTTTTTTACAACTTTTTACCAAACAAGCATTTTTGTTTCTCTGGAAAATCAAAGGCTGGGGAATCTCTGAAGCACCAGAAATTTTGTTTTGTAGGAATACGATAGCTGTATTTTACCCTGCAGTTCTTGGCCATATTGTGAATTTGATAATGTTTGATTAGTTGTGAAGTGGGCGACACGGTGGTGCAGTGGTTAGCACTCGTGCCTCGGGTTCGATTCCAACACCAGTCGACGGGGGGTGGGACCTTTCTGTGTGGAGTTTGCATGTTCTCCCCGTGTCTGCGTGGGTTCTCTCCGGGTACTCCGGCTTCCTCCCACCATCCAAAGACATGCACTGATAGGTTAATTGGTTAATCTAAATTGCCCATAGGTGTGAGAGTGATTGTTTGTCTTTATATGTTCAGCCCTTCGATGAACTGGCGACTTGTCCAGGGTGTACCCCGCCTTCGCCCCTATGTAGCTGGGATAGGCTCCAAGTGACCCCCGTGACCCTAGTGAGGATAAAGCGGGTTCAGAAAATGAATGAATAGTTGTGAAGTTGTTTTTCATCACACAACCTTCATGCACTTATTTCACTGTTTTAAAATCAGCTCAGTTCATGATTCTGCTGTACATGCCCTGATGTCTTCATTTCTCTGAAATGCATATGTCCAACTTGAGACAAAGAGTTTGTCCAAAGTATTAAGACAACTGTGCAAAACCTCTGAGAAGTCCTGTTTATTTGCCTGTATGAACTGCTCCAAGCGATTTGACCTTTGAACCCATCTATGGGGAGTTAAAGAGGACATTTAACAGGAAGGCTCCAATAATATAGAGCAGGCCAAAGAAGCAGGAAAGCTGGCATTTCCGTGCCTTTTCTGCTCATATTTCATTGTTTCCTGTAGCGCTTGAGAGCTTAGTTGTGAATCTTCTGTGCAGACAGTCTGTTTGTGTTAGAAACCTCATTCTTAGTTTGCAAAAACACATGCTCTTACTGCACAATTACATAACCTTTAGCCTTCCAAGTTGTAGTTGTCACTTTGTTTACATTGCGATTTAGATTTTACAATTTGACCACCAGGCAAATGATTTCCAACTGCTGTTAAAGGAACAATGGCTTCTCTCTGTGGGATTTATTACTCTGACAGCAGGTAGATTAGAAGTGGTGTGATGCACAAATGGACAGCTCACTCTTTTCTCCCACTGGATAAACATGGAGCTCAAACTAATCTTATTTTATATGCGATTGAAGGTCTGCCAGGGGGATAAATCCAAAGGTTGCACTTTTCTCTCCTGTTGTTCAGTGTAGAAGTCTGTGTAATTACTAAAAGCAGAGAGATAACACAGGTAATACAAATGCAAACATTTCAACATAGTGGGTGGAAGTAGTCATTTGACATAGCGACATTTTTCCCCCTGAGGCCTCTTTTAGTTGAATCACACATATATTTTGTTTGCTTTTCTGTGCCTTTGTTCATTCTTCAGCAATAATACCAAAGTCCATGTGCAGAACACAAAGTCCTGGCAGGCATTTCTCTTCCCTGCAGCAAAGATGAAAATGGGTGATGGCACGCAGCAGATGTCTCTAAGAATATTTAATCCCAACCCAGCTATTAAAGTTTTTTCCTGTTAGTGGTGGCCACCGACTGAAAGAGTAATATTTATAGATGAACAGGAAGATAGATAGTTTTCCTCCTGCTCATTTGCCCAGTAGCTCTCCACCTTGCCAAGATGAGCAGTTAGGGAGAATATGTCAATTACAGTCATAGTTTGAAGGCAGAAGATGGGCCCACTGGGTTAGTAAAATAAGCTCCTTTTATATTGTAGTAGCCTCAGCCTCAGCATATGCCTACAGTCTTGCCAGAGGGATTGCTTTCTAATCACAGAGGAAAAAAAAAAAAATTGACTCTCCCCTGAACCAGTGAGTTCTTAGATGGCTTTTTGAGAAATGCCTCATAGGCCTGCTCCCCTGCAATCCAGCAATGAAAAGTCCAGTCTCGCCACAAGAATTTCCATACAACCGTCGGTAATCTGAAACACATTACCGTCCTTACATAAACAGGGGCTGTGCTTGTGTAGCTTTTATTCCCCTCTAAAATAAGTTCGGCAGCTCTTAGACACATCTCATTTGTGGACTGACTGTGTTGGCAGTCGGGGTCAGGAGGAGTCTGTTTAGCACCGCCTCACCGTCCTCCAAGACTTTTTAATTTCATCTTTTTTATTATCCCCTTTTAGTGCTTTTAGGTCATACTCTCTTGCCGTTTCATTAGGTTTTTGGCATATTCTTTAAACAATTGTCAACTCTTAATTTTGCTATTCATATTCTGTGCGTCTAATAGTTTTGCAAAAATAAAAGGCTAGTCGGTCAGAGTTTACACAATATGAAGCCTATGTCTACCTATAGAGTCAGTTTTGGATCAGTCTGTTTAAATACTCATTATATTACAATTTTATCTGCATAATTTTGCTGTTGTATGTAATTTCACATATTAGTTAAATAATTACTTTCACCCATTGCTATGTGATATGATGATATATACAGTTCAGTGCAAAAGTCTTAGGTGAAGCTAAGTTTTGTTGTTTTTGCAGGGTTGAAAAGTGCATATATATCAATTTCTCATTAACTTTTCCACAGAAAATACAGGAAATATTGCACAGTATATAAAACACATACAAAAAATCTGAATTAAATGACATCTACAGACTGAAGTCAATATTTAATGTGATCTACTTTCCTATAGAAAAAGTTGCCCAAAGTCTGAATGTTAATGAAACCTAGTAAAATTAATGTTCTAAATTTGGGCAAAAGAGTTAAAGTCACATTAAATGTAAAGGGAGGTCACACAAAATACTGGACAGTGTAGTTTATAAAGCTGTTTATTTGTGAAGCTTTTGTTTTTAATCCTGTACCTAGATGTTGCATGTATGTGATCATTGTAACTTTATTAATACAATAAAACTAAGGGTTTATTATTTTCGTTATTTTGTCATCGATGTTCAGTTCAGCTGTTGTCTAGATTCTAACAATGTCAAAAATTAAGGCCATAAATTAAGGTGGTGGGGAATAATTGGCTGTCAGACTTTTCTTTTAGAAATTGAAGCTGTTGTTATTATATGGGTATTGAACTTCTCTAACTTTTTTTTTTTTTATTTATTTAATTGGTTTATTTAATAGGGACCATGCATATTTATGAAAATTGTTGTATAAAAAATAGACGCATGTAAATATGCCAGAATTAGTAAAAATAACTACTTTTCATCTGCAGTCCCTAGGCAGGTGACAGAACAAGATATAAAACAGCCTACATTGATACAGCACTCATTCACTGTAAGTTAAAAAAAAAAAAAAAATACACATAATGATGACATAGACATCATCAAAACAAACAAACAAAAAACAAATAGACATAGGATGATCACAGGGGCATTAGCTTATTAATTCACTTCTATACTTACCATCCAAAATCAATTAAAAACCACATATATAGTGTTATAAAATGATGTACATGTAAATCTGACATTTTAGTTGTATTGCACAGCTCTACTTTCACCTTTAACATAGTTTCACTTAAGTTCTTAATGTTGTGAAGCTTCCCACTAAAAGCTGTCTGGCTCATGATTTAACAAGCAGTCGCATCCTCTGTCTGCAACATTACCCTCAGACACAACTTCCCAGAAGCCTTGTTCCCTGACCTACACATGAGACGCGATGCACTCATGCGATACACTATCTGATCCTCATTTACTGAAGTAATGAGTGTGAAGATTTTTCAGGAATTGGCGTGCATGTTGTCTTTGGGGATCCCCGATGATTCGTCTGAGTCAGATGTCTGATGTGCTATTGTGTGATTATGTTAACTTTGTGTATGTTTTGTGTGTGAGTGTGTCCCTGACTGTGATGTCATTCATCGCATTCTTCAGTGTTGCATTGTTCTCGTGTCCACCTGTTGGAGCTGTGCCCTGAGCCTCCGCGGGGGTAGAATAACTTACTCACTTTCACAGCCAACGCCTCACATCTCTTTACAGCCTTTAACTGCGGTGTTAAATACCTCTTTTTTTTTTTTTTTACATTTCTGTGAAAGGTAGTAATCCTGATTTTCTATCCCTGACCCCTTTTCCACCTCCTGTCCATTTTCTTGTGGTTATTCCCCATCCATTCATCTGTTTTTACACTCGTCTCTGCCCTCCCTTTATCCCTGAAAGAAATAATGGTACTTTCCTGAAATAGCTTATTGAGTAATGTCTGGTCATTTTGGATAGGATCCTCTTTTTTTTTTTCTTCCATCTATGCAGTCATTCATGTTCACAGCCCAGCCCATCATGATTCCACATCAGCCACTACTGGCAAGTGTGTCAAAGCATAAACAGGTTCTGCATCAGGCTTTCAGCCAAATCCAAACCTCCACACCCTACTGGTCCATTCACTAGTAGGTGCTATTATCTTCGATTCATATTGATATCACCCACCATCTCTGGATGTAGACATAACTATAACGGGTCAGGTTTTGAGATGATGGAGCACCGGCAGTAATATACTACATATGTGGGTCTGTGTGATGCAAGGAGTGTGGCAGATGGCTGTGGTCCCAGTCAGCCAAGAAAGGAGGGTCAGCCACCTGATCTGTAGCCAAGCTGTTTACACATGGCTCCCATTTCCCCCTAAGTATTCAGAACAGCTACCCTCATGGGAACATCCTGTAGTGAGAATGGGAGGAACACAGGCTAGTAAACGGCATGAGGCCTGCATTATGCCTCTGTCTTTGTGTGTGTTTTTCTACTGTTGTATAGACCAACTGCTGAATTACTGTGTCTTTAGACTTAGGCAAATTTTATTGATTCACAAGAGAAATTACTTTAGAAATTAATGGATCAATGTACTGGATTCACAGAAGTGTGGCCATATTTTGCTAAACCCACTTTATTAGTCTTTGGTACATTTATTTGTGTATTTGGGGACCATAATAGTTCAAAAAGTTTGAATTTAGCTGCAAAGCTGGCAAAAATCTAGTGGATTTCTACAACCTGTTTTAATTCCTTCTTAATTTTTTCATCTATAACTGGTTACATCATGACTTTTGCACATATAAGGTCAAGATTTCTGATGAACATTTTTCTGACTACACCATAATTGTTTGTCAGCAGCAGCAGTTGTAGTCCATACTGAAAATATGTCCAAACTTTGAGCCGATTACCTAAAATGTTCAGTTGTTGGTTATATTAATGAATACAAGTGGCTGAACGGGACAGAGCAGTACTGTCAACAACCTGGAGGGGGTCTGGTGTGAAGTGGCTCATTTGTATTTAAAGTGCCAGCACTCAAAATGACCCTCTTGTCATTACTCAGAAATAGGGTTGAATATGGGCCTGTGGAGTTTAATTAATGGAGAATTCAGACCCAAGCATGGCATTTACAGTTTATGTAGACCACAGGGAAATGTTTTAAAACGCATAATTCTATTTAAAAAGGCAAAATATCACTCCTTTAAACTGACATCGATCATCTCATCTGACTGGATTTGGCTACCAGCTTATTTCCTTAAAGGCTTGTGTTCTTTGGCTTCACTAAGAATATGGGTAATGTGAGGTGGGACTAATATTTAGAAGAAAAGCACTTCTTTTTAAGTTGAACTTGATACCTGTGTAAGTTACCTCGACATTAGCGCTGTGCAAATGTTGTGGTAAATGTGGTGACCCTGATGACAACAGTTATCTTGTGAACTGTGTCTTATTTATCCTCCCTCTACCCACACAAACCTACTGCTAGTCCTGGGCTGATGTGAGGATGGATTTGGAATTCCACTGGTGAGCATTTTACAACTGGCTTACTTTTTCACAGATTATGCTTTAAGTCACTTTGTCCAGCTTTGTTATCACCAACTTCAATTTCATGCCTTTACTGGAACCCTGATTTTTCTTCTTCTCCTTTGGATTAGGCCAATTAGATCACAAAGGTTTGATTTGCCATGATATAGTCCCACCTCAACCACTGAATTAAGTCATTCCCTTGGATAAGAACGGGATCTCTGGCCATTGACATTTGAAGAAGTAGTTTGAGATCAGGCACCAGCTCTGAACTAGCCTTGAATTTATGTTTGCATGTTAGATTTAAAGTTGATACTGCATGTGAAGGTTGCATAAACACTGTCTCAAACATCTAACCAAACTGCTATGTGGTTCAAAACTCCATCACTAAATCACTAGCAGTTAATTTAATTTCAAGATCCTGATGCCAGTAGTAGTTTAACAGTTGAATTGATATTACATGGAGCCAATTTGTTAGACTAGCAGATCCAGACAGGTGTTATTTATCATTCGACATAGTGCCCTCATAAATACTGTATCTGCTCCATTTGTTATCCTGTAACTTTCTTCTTGTTAATATTAAATTAGTTGTGGTCAGTTCACTGCAAACCATGTAATTTCATTATTCTTGATTCAGAATAAAGTGCAGCTAATAAATCATTCTGGGGAAATGCTCATTATCTGTTTGGCTACTAGTGATGTTATATTATTAATCTACAGACTATGGTCATACTTAACATTATTACTATTGATTCTTCTCTCTCTTGTCTTCTGCCATGCTCCATTTTTAGGGATAATGTTACTAATTTATTTGTTCAAACACTGTTGTGCTGTGTCACATGTTTCTTATCTGCAGTAATTGATGTTGTATGTTACTTTTTGCTTTAACTTCTATCTTCAGGCTGACATATTGGTTGCAGACAGACATGGTGTTGGCATAAGGAAACAAAGTAGGGCACTGAGTTTTGTTCATGTTTTTTTGTGTGTAAATTTCCATTAGATAATAGCAGATGTAGACAGAAAATTACTTAAATGTCCTGGCAAAGGCTTCTGTGCTTTTCACATATTTGTTTTTTTGCCTCAAACCATTTTGCATTGTAATGCTTCAAATGCACAGTTCAGAATTTTTTTCTTCAGTCAAATCCTTACATAATCTGTCTTTCTGCACCAGCCCTGTAGCAGGCCAGCTGTGCTGTTAGCAGGGAAACTACCTTTTCTGATTTTGGGAGAAGATTGATGTGGGCCAGAGGGAGGGTTGATGTGTTATGTGTCAATGGGTTGCATCTCCTACAGGCAGTCTGGGAGCTGCTGTTTAGCACTAAGCAGGCTTTACAAAGCAGCGGAAAATCCCTAATGCAGAGCCCAGATGTCTGGTAGCTGCAGACCGTGAAGGAGGCCTCTGTCACACTGTACATAAAAGAGTCAAACAGAGGAGAGGAAGGTGGGGCAGAGCAGCGCTTCTGGATCAAGATTTTTGACCCAGTTCAGAGCTTATTTTATTATGTCTTTGACAAGAGCCTCAGTCCTGCTCTAGTGTAATTGTTTTTTTCTGCTACTGAAGAGCAATATCTCTCATACAGAATCCATAAATTAAAAGCGACATAACCTTACTAAATTAGACACCAGTGTAACCATTAATCAGTGTGGTTATAAAATGTGACTTGGGTGCAGAAACATGGTTGTAAAGATCACTGGCCTACTTAAAAGCGCTGATAGTAGTTACTGCACTAAAAGTAGGATTTCAGCCACTGCAAAGTGATAATCTGCATTTAACTCAATAACCCTCCGAGAGAACATTAGATCAGGCCTCAGCCAGAGAAATGAGAGCAGAGAACTGATTAAAATGGCGTAATTACAGCTATCATCATCATTGCATCCATTTGCCAAAATGTATAATCCAGTAGTTTGCTCAGTGTCTTATGCTTAAAGCGCTTATTTTCTGTTTATGACTGTGAACTCATGACCTTTGTCAACAGCAGAGTAAGAAGAAAATTAAATACATGTGTGGTGAGAGACTATTTAATGCTATTTTGTCTGTATTTGTTTCATAGATTTTCATTCATTTAGAGCTAGGCTGTGATGAGGTTTGAGATTGAGCTGGATGATAAAATGATCACCATACTTACCATCTATGTAACAATAATAAATGTTTAATATGATTTCAATACTTTAGCCATAAACATACATATTATAGGTCAGTACATGGCAGAAACATCTAGTCTGGTTGTCCCACAAAGAAAATGAAAATGTTGCATTGTTTACAGATGCAGTGACTGGCATGTTTGCTTTACCTCAGATTTGTGAAATCTCCAGTAGTTTGGCAAATGTTTATCATGTTCTGAAAGTAAATAATAGTTTAAAGCCATCTGGATTCTTCAGCATTCACTCAGGGGCACACATCCCATATCATTCAGCCCTACTTTGATTTACGTATTTATGGAATATTATGAAAAGAATCAACACAAATAATTTCGCCAGTCACAAAAGTGTCTAAACAGCAAAGATATTGAGAAAGCCTTCAGTCATTGGCACAAACCCTGAGGCATACTGCTGTAACTCCAAACAACAGTGATGGTATTTAACTCAGAGATAAAAGTGGAACACACTCAGATTATCTCTCTGCCCTTCATAATTCCTAGACTGACCCTGAAGTTCGCACACATCATTATGACAACATGTGCTGACCCAGCTCACACCAATGTGGGCCAGTCACACTTAACACCAACACACTGAAGGACAGAGCACACACCCATGCTTTTCCACCACAGCTCTTTTTTACTCAATGCCACTACTCTAAAAACAAATTTTGTATTAACTTCTGTGTGGTTTTGGTAAATTTGCACCTGCTCATGTGGACATGTTCCAGACTGATGCATCTCAGAACACCTTTCATCTTGGAAAAACCTTTACTTTCTGTCTTTCTATCTCAGTCACATTTACCTCTTAATTATTTTCTGACTCCCTCTCTGAAGTTTTTCTTTTTAGAAGGGAGGGAGGCGGGATTGTTGGTGAGAAAATGTCTTAAAATCGCTTGCACTCCTCCCTAGTTAACCATAAAAAGTTCCACCCAAACAAGATTGGAGACAGTGGTTGTGCTTGGCTTTGCTCTGTAATTCACATCTGAGAGTGTGTGTTTGTGTGTTTGTGTTCACGAAGGGCATTTGTGCATCAGTGTATGTGTGGCATTAGGGTGTCTGTGGTACATTTGGGACTTTTTAGACTAGGTTGCTTAATAGAGAAACAGGAAAACACTGGTGACATGTCCCCACTGTGTCTGCATGACTGAGAAATGCTGACAACGGGTACATGAAACGTTCACAGGAGCAGCCAGTGTTAATCATCAGAGATCTTAAGGTTTATAACCGCTGTTTGCAAGTATGCTCTTTCTTCCTCCCATTTTCACCCCTACTCCTCCTCATTCTCCTCTTCATCTTTCACTCTCTCTGTCTCTCTCACTCGCTCATTTCCTGGCAGTTTTTGGGAGCGGCCCTGTTGGAAAGAGATCACAAGCCTGCAGGTTAGACCAGTTTAGACACACTTCCCTTCACAGCTGGACAAAAGGATAAAATAAAAATAAAAATGCAGGGAGGAAGAGGATGAAGCAGAGGGAGCTGTACTGTTTTCACCTGAGGACTTCAACTTTAAAAACTCTCTTTAACCTGTTTAACCCTGACCATATTTTCAGGGGAAAACCACCTAAAAAGACATACCCAAAGTAAATGAAGAATTCACAATAATAAGGTTCATATGGATGTTCTTGGTGTCTATGGACATTTAGAGACCTCACAGAATCTATTCCCATTGTCTAAAATATTGTATCTGTTACTATGCCTGAGTAAACTGTAACAAACTAAAAGAGAAATTAGAATTTTTTTTATCCTTGCCTGTTTTTTGTTTGGCTGGATTGACGATGATATGCATAAATTACTTGTTCGTGTCGGAGATTTTTAATAGCGTATATTTCACCCCACAAAGATTAAAAATCATGTTTGAACATTAAAGTTTGCATTAAAATACACTTTTGATGTACTTTTATTAACATTAGGGTCTAAACTTTGAGCAAAAGTTGAAAAAAACATCCATTGTCCTGATTTATTATATTTTTATAGTAGATGAATATTAACATAATTTTTTAGGCCCGTGGGCGGGCCGATACCTCTGTCTCAACTATGGTTAGGGTTTGACTTTAAAAAAATGAAGTAAATATAGACAGATTACCATGTTGAAAGCTCATTTGATTGGTTTGTGTCTATAAATAGCTTTTTTGGGAGACTATTATACCCATAAAGGCTTCTAATCTCCTCCCTGTGTCATTCAAATCCTCCTAAATGAAAGTGGAACAGATGGATCAGCCGCCCTATATGCCAGTCGACACAATACAGATGATTACTCTTCTCTTCTCTTCTCTTCTCTTCTCTTCTCTTCTCTTCTCTTCTCTTCTCTTCTCTTCTCTTCTCTTCTCTTCTCTTCTCTTCTCTTCTCTTCTCTTCTCTTCTCTTCTCTTCTCTTCTCTTCTCTTCTCTTCTCTTCTCTTCTCGTGTTGATCTGTTCTAATTCCCTGTAGAGATGATACAAATGGGAGTGAGTCATAGTTGCTATTTATACATTCAGAGGTAGGGGAAAAACACTAGGGCACTTCTGGGCCTTTCGCTGATTAAACTGTGCCTGTATTGATCCTGCGCTGCCTCCTTTGCACATCAGTAAACCACAGCATTTGAATGACAAATCCAGAAAAAAATCACATAAACTTCCCCTTGACCTGCTGTTAAATGTGTGATGTGTACCTCCATGTCACAGTTTAGTTTTACATTATTATTTTAGAACAGGAGATAAACATTTTGCTTAGTTTCATGGCAGTGGAAAATCTACCTCTATTCAAACTTATCTCCTGTTGTTATGTGGTAAGGACTGATTAGGCGTAAGGTAAGATATACAGCAAGAGGAGACTAGTAACAAATGTCACTAAACATTAATCAGCATTAAACATTAACAACCAACGTTTATTCCAAGTGTTAGTGTAATTTGTCAAGTCGCACAACCAGGAAAACCTTTACAGTTTAACAAATACAGATTTTAAAACTGTTTTCACACTGGTCTCAATACCATTTCCATCTTTTAAAACTCACTCACTATATAACTACTATATGTGAATTCAATTGCATATAGTTTTGTGTTGCTGTGATACCAAATTCAATTGAATTACTACTTATTCCCAAGTTTATAAAAACCTATATCAGTTAATGTTCACCATCAGATATATAGTGTACAAGTATAGCATTTCTTTACACATCAGTGAAAGTATATGCTTGAAATAATGCAGATACTCAGTTTTTAATTTAGCAGAGGGTTTATTCACTTCTCTACAGCTTTGTTACCATTGCGTATTTGTGTTGAGATATTCATGTATATCCTTTTATCGATCAGTGAGAGAAAGTGACCCGAGAATTCAACTATAGCTACTTAATAGTGGCACTCCCCCCCCAAAAAAACCCCCCCAAAAAAACCAAAAAAAACATTTTCTTTCTGCTGGTCTTTTACAACATTTGTGAATAATTTTATGGGTCATGCTAAAGTTTCAGGGCATAATAGCATCAATCTGAAGATCATGCATTAGCTTGACATTACGCTTATGTATTATTATGATGATATATATCATTACATTATTAGTCGTCCCATGTGTTGCTGTTTAACTTAAAGTACTGGCAATAAAAAAGATTTCTGCTTACTTAATACCACATATTACTGCAGAAGATAGTGCTGTTGTGAAGTAAATAGTAGAATTAAAATTAAATGAAATAGAATTGCTGGTTATTTTGCAATGCAACAATAACATCAGTAGTAGGGGATATGGGAAAACATAATGTATATACAGTATTTGTACCAATGCTTCAACTTTTGTTGTAATAAATTGGACATAAAATGAAATGTATGAAAAATGAGTTTAAAGCTCACTGTGTGAATAGTGTTGGAAAAGGGTCATGGTATAAGTTATGTGGAAAATTTAATACATCTGTTGAATAAGTGAATTTAGACAAAGGGGTACAGACACTTTAATAACCCACAGGGGGAAATTCATCCATGTTCACTGGATCAATAAAAGAAAAGAAAGACAAAACAGAATAAAATGAAAACAACTGGCCATACAAGTAACAACATTATGCAAAAATATCCATAGTAACAATAGTGAAATACCTGTTTCCTTTCCCATTATTGATGGCAGATCCTGTCACTTTCATTGTGTGCATATTCAGCTGGGATCCCTGATACCCCCCTCCCCTCCTGGTAAAGCATTGTTAACACTCCCCCAAACCATATTGTACATGTGCGCTAAGTGGGCAGCTCGTACTGTCAGCTCATGTGGGGGGGAGACAGAGGGACCGTCTCAGACAAAGACCTCCGATTGACAGTGGAACAATGGAGCGGGCACACAGCAGCCTCCTGACTGAAGGAGACCGGGCACAATGGGTCTTTTTCTGTTGCACCAGATAAATGATGGGATTTAGCATGTTAGCTTAGCACTGCCATGAATTATTTGTGTTGGCATGTGAAGTATGAACAACAACTTTTCTTGTAGATTTTTTTTCTGGTTTGTTTTTCGTATTTGTAGCTTTTGTGCATTCGCTCTAATTCAAGGTGTAATAAATATACTCAAGAACATGGTAGAAGCACAGCAGTTTATTAAAGGTCTATCTTCTATTTGTTCTCTTTCCTCTTGATTTTTATTAATTGTACAGTCGTGGAAAAAAATTATTAGACCACCCCTTGTTTTCTTCAATTTCTTGTTCATTGTAATGCCTGGTACAACTAAAGGTACATTTGTTTGGACAAATATAATGATAACAACAAAAATAGCTCATAAGAGTTTAATTTCAGAGCTGATATCTATCCATTTTCCATGTTTTCTTGACAGCTAAAATCACAATTTCTTACATCAATAGCTATGGCGTTGTACTGCTAAAAACCATGCTTTTAGGCATTTCATGTTTTCTTTTCTGTCTGTTTTAGTCACGATACACACAGGAGTTAGTACTTGATTGCACATCCATTGTTTTTGATGACTTCTGATGGTCTAATAATTTTTTCCGTGACTGTATTTTAGATTCTGCCAATCTATCTACCTGAGTATAATTATGATTTCTGTAATGTTCACAGGTTATTATTTTATTCTGAAGCTTAATAATACATCCTTTCATGCTCTCTTCAACCACATAAGCATCACATGTCACTGTCTGCCTGTTGTTCTAACATGAGAATGCCATGACATATGAATAGAAACCAGGATGAGGTAATCGCCACTGTGTGAATAAACAATAAAATGCAATCCTACCCTACTGTACTGACATTTTCTAGTCTCTTTCACATGGAATTAAGTTGTTTTCCACTTGTATTTACAAGTTTAGGCCAAGGTCTATGTCCTTCTGAAAAAGCCAAGGTTTGAGAAACATTGATAAAAAGAATTGCACAACCAACTGTAAAAAGCCTCAGCATTTGTGTTTTGGTAGATGCTCAAGGCTGTCTGCACAAATAAATTTTACATTCTTTGCAATAATATTAAACTTTACACGAATGCAGTGTTAAATTGGTAAATATCAAAACTGCACCTCATTTTTTGAGGTTATTCTCACTGTAGACGCCAGAATTCAGGCCCTAATTCACAAATGCCTGCACAGGGCTAAGCCAATTTTAGAATAATATGCATTTGGCCATGTTTTCAAGGCAGCGGCAGAGGTTTGGCTCATGTGAAGAAAGACACTATTCTTCTGTGGAGAAAAACTGGGATCCTATCGAGGAAGGAAGTCAAGCAGGCGGACTGGGACGAAGAGAGAGGGAGGCCGAGACAGATCAAGAGGCAGATAGAAGTACTGTGTGTTTGAGAGAGCAGACAAAGTGTGAGAAAAAGGTGAAGGTACATGTTAGGAAAGCAAAAACTGCATAGACAGACTGGAGGAAGCCCACAGGGTTTATAATATCATGGCAGAAACACACACACACTATGGTGTATCTCTGAAACAGATGTCATACATAACTGGATACCTGTGAAAGAGACCAGTGTTGACAGTGTTAAGGAGAATGTTGGCTTGGTTTTAAGGAGAGTTGCTGAAACAAGATCTAATGCTGCCTATATTTGTCTGCAGGAGTGACTTCCTTGTTTACTTTTATGCAGAGTGTGAAAAAAGATCTTACTCTCCATCTGTTTGGTTATAACACACAAAACTTTGCATGCTGCAGTTGCATTTGTAATTTGATGTCCTGTGAGTTTATAGTTTATTTACCTGCAGGATCTGCTGATCTGTTAATGTTACACAGCATTTATTGATGTTATATATATCAGTGTGTTCATGATGAAGTTGTGTCAAGTGTTGGATATGAGTAAATTATAAGTGAAAGAATCATACTCATAATTTGCATGCATAAAGTAATAGTTTATGTCACTGAGGCAGGTTAATATAGGACAAAAGTAGAGTAGGCCTTTATTTTGCTACTGTTTTAAATGTACAGGTTAAGGCAGTGATTTCTAAACTTTTCAGGCAAAAAACTAATGTCCTCAGTACCCAAACTTTCAAAAATTTGTACTGAATCAAAACAGTCATCATATCAATCTTTTTATGTTGTCTATGTAATTTTTGTCCTTTACTTTGTTTTTCTCTTTCTTTCTTCCAAATAACAATGTATGTTTTCATTTGGAAAATAAAATCACATATTGAATTAATAAGTGACATTGGTGGTCCAGTAAAAACAGTTCATGACTCATATTGCATCCTGACCCTAAGTTTTAGAAAACCAGAGTTAATGTATTGTAAGTGTTTAAAGTCTTTAAATCTGTTTTAATTACAGATAATAGAGTGTGCAAGCACTTGAAAGAATCCTGTAAAATCTGAGCAGAGTTAAGCTTTCCATCTCATGTGCATGTTCAGAAATATATAAGGTGCACTTCAAAAGACTAATAAATAAAATATTTTGTTTGTGTGCCTCCAGGTTTGAGAAAGGGAGGATCTACTCGTACATCGGTGAGGTGGTAGTGTCTGTCAACCCTTACCGTGCCATGAACATCTACGGCCGTGACACCATAGAGCAGTACAAGGGCCGGGAGCTGTATGAAAGGCCACCCCATCTCTTTGCCATCGCTGATGCTGCTTACAAAGCCATGAAGAGGAGGAGCAAAGACACATGTATTGTCATCTCAGGTAACATGGGAAGCCCCCTCTACTGACCAGACAAAAAGACCAAAGATGTTTGGTCTTTTGTTTGTAGAAAATACACACTGGGTATCATGTACAAAGTCAAACTGCAGCTTTGATACTGAGATGTGATTCCAGTGATGAGACCTCTGGAAAAACATTTATACAACCAACATACACTTAAAAATAAATATTACACCCTCACCTTGTCTGGAAAACTGTCATGTGGCCACAAGCTGTGTGAAAGTAACAGAAGTAGATGAGGCACCACTTGGTGGTCAGAGCAGGAATTGAACCCCCCATCCTACCACACTCCAACAACACTGCAAAAAGATGACCTGATATATTTTGATGTAGAGCATGGATTGTAAATATCCAGGCTTGAGATCTAAAAGCCCATTGTGGTCTTACTTATTATATTGAAAATCATCAATTTACTTTAGTGCTCACAGTTTTTATGCCTTTCTTAAGTTTTTCTTTTTAAGTTACTTAATCCTAAAAGACCTAAACATCAGCCACTGACTAAAAGCCACTACTGATCTAAAACACTAAATAACTTATGACCCACTAATCCTATCTATTCAATTAAATATTTTAAGTAAAATGCAATTTTTCAGCTTTTCATCGTTGTCAGATATGACCCATTTGGACGTTTAGAGGCTCCATAATGAGAGTGGAAATAATGTCATTCTCTGTAACATCAGTTCGCCAGTAAAACCCACGTAGTTTGACAGATGAATGTGTAGGGACTTCTAATTTATGTTCAGTTGATGATAAGCCACTTTTTCTTCAGTTTTCTGTGTTTTACTATAAGACTTGAATCCATTCTGAGCTTGTATTCGCATCTACATAATCAGTAAATTAAATATAAAAAAATACAGGATTTTCACTGAAGGATGTAGAACGCAGAGGATAATATAATAAATTGTTCTAGGTCTTTACGGGTTAAAATGTGCTACTGTCATATGCCAACAGACCTTCAGAAAACAATACACTAAAAGAATTTTTATTTCCAAAGATTGCTTACATTGTGCTTTTATTACAGGGGAAAGTGGAGCAGGAAAGACAGAGGCCAGCAAGTACATAATGCAATACATCGCTGCTATCACCAATCCTAATCAAAGGGCTGAAGTTGAAAGGTGAGCTGCTGCACTGCGTGTTTGGCTGAGGTTAGAAAATATCAGGTATTACCAGGAAGTTTACAAAGGCTCTTCTTTGAATGTCTGAATTACTGCTTTACTGAAACTTTGCACCTTTTGTCTAAACATTTCATTAAATTTTCTTTCGACTCACCACTGAAATATTTTTGCTCGTCCAAATACAATACAGCAACAAGTTATACTTTGGGAGGAGGAAATTGTTGTAAATCTTAAGTACAGAGAACACGGATATTAAATCTCTACGCTTCAGACTGTAACTCATAAAAACAAAAGACGAGAAAGCAGAGGAAATTATACCTGACAGAGCTATAACTTTTACAGATTCTGGAATTTTTATGTAACTTTAGCTATATTTAGTGTCATCTGAGTTATTCTATTCAGTATAAAGCTATTAAATCACAGTGAGATATGGTTACAGCCCTACTTCAACTTGTCAATGGCACTGATAACTGAGTAGGTGTGGGAGTGGAAGGAGTGTCAGCGCAGAAGTAGAGCAGGAAAGTTTTGAGTTTTGAGTTCAGCTTTCCAGATTAGTTGTTGAGTAATATATTACAGGTGATAACATTAAAGTTAGAAATGATTAAAAACTCCTGGACAAACCCTCAAACCACACATAAGAGAAAAGATAATGCAAAAGGTTGTGTGTCATTTACAAGTCTGATGACCTAAAATGCTATACAGAATAAGTTTAAGATGCATTACTTGGAAAATTTTACTACAGTGCAATATCTTTTCTAATCGCAAACATCTGACTTATGGAGTTGGAATGATGCAACATACTTTGACACTCAACGATATTAATTTTATCTGTGTATTTTAGCATCAAAGCAGTGGCAGAAAAGAGAAAGCAGTGCAATAAACTGTTAGACAGTGTTATTATTCATATTGCTACTTATTTTTGTCTTGCTCTCTAGCCTTATATTTTGTGTATTTACAACAATAAATTAGCTCCATCATTTTTAAAATGTTTGTTTATTTATTTATTGATTTATTTTTTTAAGTATGTGTTGTTAGCTCTTCTTCTTGTTCTTCTTATTAGTATTATTAAACTCCTCTGTGTAGGTAGAGTTTTAAAACTCATTTGTTTAAAAAAAATTAATTTCTTATATCATACAACAGATAAGTAGCATCCCATAGCCTTTTCTCTTGTTTTTTCCAAGATAAAATATCAAGTAAGTGAGAATATTGAGAAAGCAACCAGTGAATTATAGAAACATGAAAAAAACAAACTGTTTTGTATCACCTCACATACCATGCCATGACAAACACTACTGTCACTCTAAGTGGCCCCTGTAATTTTAGTGTACTCCTGTCATTTCACAGGGTAAAAAACATGCTGCTTAAATCCAACTGTGTCCTGGAGGCCTTTGGAAATGCCAAGACCAACCGCAACGACAACTCGAGCCGCTTTGGCAAGTACATGGACATCAACTTCGACTTTAAGGGAGATCCCATAGGAGGCCACATCAACAATTACCTGCTGGAAAAGGTAACATGGTTCATCTTAGAAATCAGAGGAGAAGCACTAGGTTCCCCACTGTGACGATATGTAATTTGCTAATTCAAAGCAATTCCTATGATATTGTACTGATTTGTATGTCACTATTTTTCCCAACAGTCCAGAGTAATTTTCCAACAGGAAGGGGAGAGGAGCTTCCACTCATTCTATCAGGTAGATCTGTATTTAGTTAATGTATGAGATAGAATCTGTTTTGTTGATTACACTTGTAAAACAAAATTGACAACAGAAATATTAAGTATTTCTGAGTTAATGACAGGAGTTTTTTATATAGTGCAAGTAAGACTGATGTTAAAATGACAATATCGCTACCAAACTTGATGTTTTTTCTTGGTTGGGTGTGTTCACTTGTGCATGAGTTAAGCTATTTATGTGTAAATGTTTGAAATATAAGTTAGGAAATCGACAGTTACATGTGTAAAAGTCAAGCTAAGGCCACAAAAGCACAGAATTTTGTTGTAAAGTAGTTCAGTATAGAAACATACTGTTAAGCATCATTAACTGAGGTGCATTTGTTTTTTTTAGTTGCTCAGAGGCGCTCCTGACTCCTTGCTACGCTCACTCCACATTCAGAAGGACCCAAAAGGTTACAACTACATCAAAGTTGGAGGCCAGATAAAGGTAATCTATAGTAAATAGTTTTTGTGGTTCTGAGCCTTTATGTCTAGTTGAAGTGTGTTTATCTGGATGGTAGAGTCCAAACAACATTGACTGAAAGAGTGAGAGTGTGGTATTAAGTTTGTTTGCAAGAAAATAAACGCAGTCAAGAACATGACTTACAGATGTTTTCTGCCTTGCCGCAGTTTACATGGTTTATGTGACATTTTTGGAAAGAAAACACACATCACATACATGGTGTTATGCTGTTACGTGTAAGAAAACAAGCATTATCTCAGTGATTACCATTGCCTGTTGCAGAGAGGGATTGCAAAGGTGTTAATTTAGACTTCTGCTGCTTTGTGCTGCTGTCTTTGCTTAGCAGAGTAAACCACTAGACATAAACAAACACTCTGACATCATGGAAGAAACTACAACCAAACAGCTGAAGTGGTGGTTTGTACATTGTGTGCATCAGCAGCTCCTATTTATGTAGTAATGCATCAGAGCTCAGCTTTAGTCTGTTACTAATTAACTGAAAATTTGATATTCCAGCTCAATTAACTGGAAATGAAAAAGAAAAAAAACACAGTGATACAGAATATCAACATCTACTGTACAACTCTGGAAAAAAATAAGAGACCACTTCAAAACTCCAGACCTGAACCCAATGAAAACCTCTGCAATATGCTTAAGATGAAGATGGAAGGATACAAGTAAAGCTGAGCTGCACTGTGTAAGATCTGTGGAGAGCACGCAAAGATTCAAAAAATTAGAAAACAGGGTTCCACTAAATATTGTTTTCTGAACTATTCCTGAGTTTTAAAAAAAATTTGATCTTGTTTGTTTCCTTGTCTTTGTTGTTACTTTGACCACTTGTAACTTTCTGCAAATAAATTCCAAATAAAACTATTTTCATTTAGTGTATTTCAGTGAAATGTTATCAGTACTTTCTAGAGTAAACAGTAATGTTCATTTTACTCAAAATATGTAACTACTTACTTATTTTTTCCAGTAGTCTCTTGATTTTTTTATCCAGATATTTATCTTATCAACTACATTACTTTAATTCAATTGATGTTTAGCTCTGGGAGAAAAAGGTAGATTCTATAGTAATCACTGAGCCAGCCAATTAACTTACCGCTTATTGGGCAAGTGACTATTTTTGGTAATTTCTACACACATTACAAGATAGTGACAGCAAAAGTTTCTATGCAGACAGTGAGTCAACAATCTCAGGTCCAATGTGGTCTACAGGGTCTGTAAGGTCCGCCTCTGCATGAACAGCGAGTGTACCTGCTTTGTTAGGTACCATGAAGTAATGGTACTAATGTAAGAAATGATGTTCAAAGGGATAATGTGGATGTGGACAGGTGTCTGGATCAGCACTTATGTTGTTGTAACGATCTAACAGATGTTCTTTTCACCTTACATGTGTTAATCTTGTATATTTTACATATACTCGGATTTTTAAATTTTTTTTGCCACTTATCTGTCCTCCAGTAACACACTAATGCTGAAAATTACAATTTCAGAGTATTTCTGAGTGCCTTATAAAGGGTTAAGTTGCTTTTTATAGTGGATTTATTGCCTTCCTCCCTCTCCTCATCATCACTGTGTCTCTGTCTTTCTTCAGTCTTGCATTAACGACAGTGCTGATTTCAAAGCTGTGGCCGATGCAATGAAAGTGATCGGTTTCACAGGGGACGAGATTCAGACTGTTTACAAGATCGTGGCCACCATCCTACATCTGGTAATACCCGATAATACCAAATCCCAGCTCAATTCTCATGCCAGCCATGTCCTGATGTGGAAACTGCTATATTGGCAAAGAGGACTTGCTAATAGAAGTGTGATTTTGTGCTCAAGGATGTGGAAATGCAGCCTCTTCAATCACCATATACTTAATAACTCAAAAGAAAGAACCCATTAAATGAAAAATAAATCAATTTTATCAAGCACTAATCTATTGTCACTGTTTTTTCTCACAGGGTAACCTCACTTTTGGGGTGGATGGTGATGTGACATTGATAGAGAACTCCAAGCTGGTGTCTGTAATCAAAGACCTGCTGTCCACCAAAGAGGAGAATGTGCAGAAGGCTTTGCTGTATCGCACTGTGGCCACCGGTCGAGACATCATTGAGAAGCAGCATACAGAGCAAGAGGCCAGCTATGGACGGGATGCACTAGCCAAGGTTATTGTTTTCCTTGTGATGTGGAAAACAGATTACATGTTAGGCTGTAACCTTATCACACTACACTTTTCCTGTAGCGCATTTTATATAATTCTCAGCTGTGCAGTAAAAGAGAAAAATGGTCCCCGCTGATGCCTAGAGGGTTGTGACATCTTGCTTCTGCTTGGTGATATTTTTATTGAGTTTCACACAAGCATGAGTCACAATGTTATGACTCCAGACAGAAGACTGTGGAGGCAGCAGTGCATGTAGGCAGGCTCAAACCCAGCACTGTGGGCTGTGAACTAAAGTGTGACTCACTGATATTTTGATATTTTAACCTCTGATACCATGTTGAATTGTATTTTCTTTGTGCCCTTGGGCAGACCACTTGTTAAAGAACCATTTAGAGAGCCTAGTGGGTGCCCTTACTTTACACTTGTGCATTAAATATTTTGTCACCCCCAGGCCATGTATGAGCGTCTTTTCTGCTGGATTGTGGGTCGTATTAACGACATCATTGAGGTGAAAAACTACAATGCTAACGTCCACGGGAAGAACACGGTCATCGGGGTGCTGGACATCTATGGTTTTGAGATTTTCCAGAACAACAGGTTAGAACTGGTTTTACTGACTACAACACCCCAGAATGTACACTCGCCTTATTTATAGTAGTTTGGGTGATACAGCACATATATTCAAAACCAGTTAAATATTGTCAGTAATGGTGTCAATGATGTCAACTATAGTGATGCTTTCACCACTGTTCTATTTGTACAACATTTGTACCCTGAATATTAGTTTAACCCATAAGACCATACTGATGTAAAATGTGTAATACCTGTTGATCCACTAATCTTATTAATCCATGTAAATAATTGGTGTAAAATGCAATTTGTCATCTTTTCATGGTCATCAGATATGACCCATTTGGACGTTCAGAGGCTCCATAGTGTGTGTGGAATCACTGTCATCTTCAGTAACATTGATTCTTTATAAAACTCATGAAATACGACAAATGACAGTGGATGGAGAAACTTGTTTTTATTTTCAATTAATGATATATTTTACTGAAAAAGTAACTTTTTCTTCAGTTTTCTCCATTTTGATATAATAACCTCTGAATTTTCCTTGGGCTTTTATGATTATCTACATGATCAATGAATTAACTCTAAAACTCTAAATGAAGAGGATAATATTACAATAAATAGTGATAAAACAGTTAAAGGAGTGATATTTCGCTTTTTTAAAATTGAATTATGCATTTTAAACATTTCTCTGTGGTCTACATAAACTGTAAATGCTATGCTTGGGTTTGAATTCTTCATTAATTCAACTCCACAGGTCCATATTCAACCCTATTTCTGAGTAATGACACCAGAAATGTCGTTTTGAGCGCTGGCCCTTTAAATGCACATGAGCCACTTCACGCCCCACCCCCTGCAGGTTCTTGGCTGTGCTGCTCTGTCCCGTTCAACCAACAACTGAACATTTTACGTAATTGGTTCAAAGTTTGGACATATTTTCAGTATGGACTACAACCGCTGCTGCTGATAAACAATTATGGCGTAATCGGAGAAATATTTGTCACAAGTCTTGACCTTATATATGCAAATGTTGTTACATAACTAGTTATAGACATAACAAATTAAGCAGGAATTAAAACAGGTTGTAGAAATCCACTCGATTTTTGCCAAAATGAATATAAAGATAACTTTGCAGCACTTGGAGGGTTCAAATTTAAACTTTTTGAACTACTAGGGTCCAATTATACAAATAAATGTACCAGAGACTAATAAAAGTGGGTTTAGCATAATATGACCCCTCTAAGATAGATGAAATATATAGAAAAAATCATTTAGGAACTGCCACTAAAGTAGTACTATGTCTTTATGAGTTAATTGTATTGCTATTCCCATCAATTTTTTCTTTTTGACTCTAGATGCTGTTTTGTTTTGTTTTTTTGACTGGATGTCCCACATAGAAGAAGAAAGTAATTCAAGAAATCAGGCTTAAATCAGTGTATAAAACAAAAAGCACTAGAGTTTGAAAGTGCATACTTCTACAGCTCTCCTCTTAGCTGAAATTAAAAAAAACATAAATGTAGATAATATAATGCTGATACAGCTGTGGAGAAGTGAAGCCAAAGCATCACGGTTATGGGAGCTGCTATGTTGCTTCTGTTGGAAATATTAATCACCTACGGTAGCCATTAGTTGCATATTTAACCCATAACATCTCTGAAAACCCCATGATAATGCACATCTTGTGTTGTTGGGTAAATTTTTCTATAGCCTGTGGTGCAACGGTCTAATTTCTTCTCATACCTCTTGAAGTATATTATACAGAAAGATATTTATTTGCCCAGTGATGCTAAAAAAACACCCACTGGAGCTTTATTATATGTAATGAAATGCACTATTATTTTAAACCATTTTTTAAGTCAATCCATGGAATAATTACAGTATAATTTTGACTATATTGGCTTCTAATATTGTATATAATATAATAAAATGTGGTTGCAGTAATTGCATTAAGTTGATTTTGTGCTTTTTTGTTTTTTGTAGCTTTGAGCAGTTCTGTATCAACTACTGTAATGAAAAGTTGCAGCAGCTGTTCATCCAGCTGGTGCTGAAGCAGGAACAGGAAGAGTATCAGAGAGAAGGCATCCCCTGGAAACATGTATGTAAACATTGACTTCAAGTCATTTTAAGTAGTGCAATTAGTGCATTACAGGGTATTCACAAAAACCCTCGTTATGCACACATTTAGATATGTGCATTTATAAAAACTAGTGTCTGTACAGTTAATATCCTAACATAATCTCTTTTCCTCTCCGTGTCACAGATTGATTACTTCAATAACCAGATCATTGTGGACTTAGTGGAGCAGCAGCATAAGGGCATCTTTTCAGTGCTGGATGAAGCCTGTATGAATGTGGGCAAAGTCACCGATGAAGTTTTTCTTCAAGGGCTTAATGGAAAACTGGCCAAACATGCCCACTACACCAGCCGCAAGGTAGGAAATACTAGTGCAGATCTGACTCTGTTTTGAGGACTGAAAATACGGGCAAATGAGGGTTTTAATTCAGAATCTAATCATCTATATACATCTATTTGTAGACTTGTTCAGCTGTTTTCTTTATTGCACATCATACCCTCATGTTTCTTGTCACTTTCTATTCATTTACTAAATGTGTAGAAAAATGAAATGTATTAGAGTCACTGTAATTACCTCCGCCAAGGAGGTTATGTTTTTGCCAGGGTTTGTTTGTTTGTCTGTCTGTTTGTCTGTCTGTTAGTGTGCAACATAACTCAAAAAGTTATGGACAGATTTGGATGAAATTTTCAGGGTTTGTTGGAAATGGGATAAGGAAGAAATGATTAAATTTTGGTGGTGATTGGGGGTGGGGGGGCCCATGGGGGGGGCCACTGATCGTTAGTGTGCAACATAACTCAAAAAGTTATGGACAGATTTGGATGAAATTTTCAGGGTTTGTTGGAAATGGGATGAGGAAGAAATGATTAAATTTTGGTGGTGATCGGGGGTGGGGGGGCCCACGGGGGGGGCCACTGATCGTTAGTGTGCAACATAACTCAAAAAGTTATGGACAGATTTGGATGAAATTTTCAAGGTTTGTTGGAAATGGGATAAGGAAGAAATGATTACGTTTTGGTGGTGATCGGGGGTGGTGGGGCCCACGGGGGGGGCCACTGATCAGCCTTGGCGGAGGTCTGCGCTCTCCGAGTGCTTGTAGTTTTTGTAGTGTTCTGAGATAATAGATTAAATAAATAATTGCCATAATTTTAAGTAGCAACATGAACAATTTGCTGTATATTTAAACATTCATGGCAAATCTAAATGTTAAGAACCAAGCAATAAAGACCAGATATTGATGATCCAAAATGTGGTTATAGTAACATGAGAACACTAGAGGGCAGGTTACACCAAGCAGTAAGTACCAACAGGGAAGAGACTGAACACAATCCTGTTAGTTTTAATAATCAGGAAGGCTTACAGTCTAATTCACTCTAATGGTCTGTACGGCGAGAAAAACAGACATCAATTTAATTTCTTTACAGCTTTGGGATCAGATGTCTTAGATGTGAATAGGGTGTAAGTCGCATATTATCCGTTTGTTCCAAGTTCAATAGAAAATGTTAAACATCTAAAAGGGTGTCAGGAAATGTTATTAGTGGCTGGTTAAATATGAGGCCTCCATCTGGTGCTTGTTTTAAACTTCTGTAGTTTTCTCTGTGGGCACAAGGAGGCATCAGCTGTCAGAGAAACACTGCAGGAGTCTGACTCGACACTTTGCACAAGTGATGTCACTGGCAGCCAATGGGAGTCTATAGAGCTGGTGCTCTGCTGTGCTAGAATGGGTGTTGGAAGGAGATATCAGCACAGAGACAGACACTGAAAGAGTGGAGTGAAGGGGGTGTTTACAAATTTATGAGGGGAGCCAGGAAGGGACATGACAAGTAGGAAGATGAGAAGCAGTGAAGGAGTGAGAATGAACCATGAACAGAGGCAGGTACACATCCATATGAGGTCCTGAACCACGAACAGAGGCAGGTACACATCCGTATATGGTCCTGAACTGTGAACAGAGGCAGGTACACATCTGTATGTGGTCCTGAACCGTACACATCCGTATATGGTCCTGAACCACGAACAGAGGCAGGTACACATCTGTATGTGGTCCTGAACCGTGAACAGAGGCAGGTACACATCTGTATGTGGTCCTGAACCGTGAACAGAGGCAGGTACACATCTGTATGTGGTCCTGAACCGTGAACAGAGGCAGGTACACATCTGTATGTGGTCCTGAACCGTGAACAACAGGAGGTACAGATCTGTATGTGGTCCTGAATCGTGAACAACGGGAGGTACAGATCTGTATGTGGTCCTGAATCGTGAACAGAGGCAGGTACACATCTGTATGTGGTCCTGAACCGTGAACAGAAGCAGGTACACATCTGTATGTGGTCCTGAACCGTGAACAGAGGCAGGTACACATCTGTATGTGGTCCTGAACCGTGAACAGAAGCAGGTACACATCTGTATGTGGTCCTGAACCGTGAACAGAGGCAGGTACACATCTGTATGTGGTCCTGAACCGTGAACAGAGGCAGGTACACATCTGTATATGGTCCTGAACCATGATCAGAGGCAGGTACACATCTGTATGTGGTCCTGAACCATGAACAGAGTCAGTACACATCTGTATGTGGTCCTGGGCTGTGCAGGTAAAAATACTTAAAGCAGTAGGCTACAAACACAGGGGCTGTCCAAAAACGTATTCAAAGGCTTATCTGCAGTATTGAGGCAAACCAGTGGGCAGAGTATCCTGTAGACAGTTTATCATTCAAGTTCACAGTGAATACAGCACACAGTGACCAGGAAACAGTGAATATAGCGAGCCTGAGTTGAAATGAGCTAAAGATTATATTGTGCTGCAGGGAGTATTGATTTGTGAAGCTTCCTTTCCTTGTATCATCTTGGAGTCGATATGCCCCCTGCTGACGCCCTTCTGTTGCTCTCTGACCTGTTCCTCCCCTTGAAACGTACAATGATCCATCTGCTGCTTTCTGGAACCAACTTTTGGGTAAATCAATATTAGATCTGTGCCTTTACTGACTGGAGGTGCCAGGCAACATTAAAATAATGGACTTTTTGTCAGGAAGTGGAGCAGTACTAGTCAGCAGTAATATAACCATTTATTTGATCAGGTACAGTAAAGGCAACATGGCAATATCAAAAGATGCTTCACTTATTTATCCTGAAGGAACAAATTCATGTTATTAATATAGAATGAAATAAGGCAGAAAATGCTGGTGAATGTAATGTTAGTACTGGTATCGCCTCTCCTGACTGCTTGTACTGTACTGTATTTCTTGTATTCTTATTGTCATCTTCATATAAACACCTATAAAATACAGATTTTCACAATTTGTAAAACCAACTTTAATGTTAAAGTCCTATAATCCATTTTACAGCTCAAAAGAGTGTCTAGACCCGCTTCAATGGTGTCACCTTGGTGGCAATAGCAAAGTTTGT
Source organism: Sphaeramia orbicularis (assembly GCF_902148855.1). NCBI lineage: Eukaryota > Metazoa > Chordata > Actinopteri > Kurtiformes > Apogonidae > Sphaeramia > Sphaeramia orbicularis. The sequence continues at coordinate 25,963,446 of NC_043975.1, read as the reverse complement.
TTTTATTGATTGCAAGTCAAACTGTATTATTGTATCACAGATGGTGAAGTCCTTGTTGAAAAGACAGAAGATATTTTTGTCAGTATTTTTATTATTCATGAAGGAATGTAAGAGCGTTGTATGTTTGTTATGTTGGATGTTAGGTGGTGTCTTTGCTGAAAGGCTTTCAACAGAAAAAGTAGAAATATCTCTGCTGTGCGCTAACGTGACCTAGAATAAAAGAGTCTAACCTACACTCATGCAAATTAACTCTTTGGAAAGTTCTGATAATTCAATGCTAAAGTGTGCACGAGCTCTACAGAGCTGAAAGACACATGCTGATTCTTGAGCGTCACAGCACGCTTCTCGACGAGTCTGTCTGGCAGGATGAAAGTGTGAAGGTTTGGAAAAAAGTGTGGGAGAGACAGAAGTGGAGGCAAGTGAAGAGATGTGCGGGAGAGACTGAAATTTAAGTGTGAGAAGAAGTGAGATATGCGTACCAGTAGGAAAATGGAGACTATATATGTAGAAGGGGAATATAATAGCTAGAGCATGCATTTTTTTAAAAAGCTCATTTCAGTTCAATGTGTACCCCATCCTCCAGAATAATACTGTTTGTGTTCATCTGGAACAAGCTTCCATAACAATCAGACCATTAGTACAACGTATTTCCATGACAGAAGATTTGACCTCTCTCTGTATTTATTGCCAGTAATGATTTCAGATAATAGTAGATTATAATGTCAAAAATGGCTTTAACCCATAAAGACCCAAACAGCCACTGGCAACCTAAACCGTCTGCTGATCTAAACTGTTGATCCACTAATCCTATCAATCCATGTAAATAATTGGTGTAAAATGCAGTTCATTTCTTCATGGTCATCAGATATGACCCATTTGGACGTTCAGAGGCTCCGTAGTGAATGTGGAAACACTGTCATCTTGTACAACATTGATTCACCAGTAAAACCCATGGAGTTGGATCAATGACAGTGGATGGAGATGCTTGGTTTATGTTTAGTTAATGATATATTTTGCTGAAAAAGTAACGTTTTCTTCAGTTTTCTCTGTTTCTGATGTAATAACCCTCAACTTTAATCTGAGATTTTATGAACATCTACAGGATCAGTGAATTAAATATATGAAAATACATGATTTTACTAAAAAAAAAAGCAAAAAAAAAAGAGGATAATATTGTAATAAATCACTTTAGAAAGGTTAAATATAGAGGAAAAAATCATTTGGGAACTGACACAAATGTAGCACTGGGTCTTTGTGGGTTAAATATGAGGCTGATACCAGTGAACAGGATAATAGTCATATACAGCACCCCCTACTGGTAACATTAAAAACCACAGTGCTCTACCTTTAGGTTACAATGTGATACTCTCCAGAATAATTAGAAAGTCCATTCAAACAAAACACAAAAGTGTAGTGCATTATCCAGTCACTATTGGCATTTATGCACAGTACAATGAAACTATAATAACAAATTATGCTTTTACATAAACAAATTGCGAGAACAGCCCTGGAATCGAAGCTGTTGATCAGTAAATGTTTTGACTGATTGTATATGTTTGGAAATGCTTTTAACTTTGTAAAACTGTAGTAGTGTGACTGTATCATTCCCTTGAAAAAGAAATCTCCCATCTCACTGGGACCAACCTGGTTTACAAAGGTTAAAAAAAAAATTAAAAAATGAAGTGCAAGAAGGTTTTTATTGTAAATGTAGTGCCTCCCATACTGTGTTTTACTTTTACAAAATATGTTGCTAATTAATGTAATTTATGGATGCAAATGTAAATTGTTCTGAGATAGCATATTTAATTTGTTTTCTCCCAAATCAGCCTGGCAACTGTATCAGCCTGTTTGCACTGTTAGTTTTTTCCAAGTGTTAGGGATTGATATCAGGGTTTGGTAAAATAAATCTGGGAAAATAACAGTCATAAATATATAATAGATGGAAATATTTTCTTTAATTCACAATTTTTTCTAACTCTACCCAAAGTGTTTTTATTGCCTAAAAAGTTACAGGATTGCAGATGCAACTGGTAAAGTTCTGCATTTTGTATATTCACCATCCACCCCATAGTAAGGAACAGTTATACATAGCCCATACAGTGCTCTGACTGCAGTGTTTATTTTGTGGAATTGTTCAAAATGAGGCAGTTGATATTTCAAGATAAAAAGATTTAGATTTAACATACCGTAGAGGAGCTGTGGAAATGAGTAATGCAAAGAACATAATGAACATAGAAGCGCGTATGCTCTGCCAAGAATGAGCTGTAAGATTGCAACAGACAGGAGGGGACTGAGTCAGGAAGCTATTCCAGTAGATGTTCCTGTAACATGATCTGTACTGTTTGTCTGCAGTTATATTCTCACCCTCCTCCTTCCAGCTCTGAATGATGCTGTACTCTGTCTTTACTCCGTTCGCTACCTGTCAACAGCATACACACTGACGCACCAATGTGTGCACCCTGTTAACTCCCCCTGGTCATTCATACACAGTATACTGTTTGTTGACAGAATTTTTTACATCACTCACCCACATTTAACACAAACATACAGCTATCACAGTGTACCAAACGTACATTCATACGTCAGGTATATGCCACAGTCCTGCCAAGTTGAGGAAAAGAAAGTTCACATCAGCAACAGATGCAAATGTGTGGCTTCGAAATGTTCTGCCTTTTTGCGTCTGAGTTTGTCATCCTGCTTTGCAGTCTGATCATTCTTTTTACTCGTTTCCCTGCTTTTCAGTCTTGTAATGAATTAATCAGGACCTTTGCTGCATTGGAGCTAAAGGCTTGTTTACTGAACATTTCCTTACCTAAAGGAGAGTGCTTGAGTCTGATGTGCTGCAGATGATGATTCATTGTGAATTTATGTTTGGCTTTGATGCAGTAAAACTCTCCTGTCTCCACTTTTCCATCATATTGCGCTTTATATTCATCACTTAAATTTTTGTGTGTAAATGTACTGTTTGTAATAAACTGCATGGAATATCACCTTACCTGAGCTGAGACGATGCATATATATGGTCATCATTATTCTTCTATGACAGCCTTGTAGTTTATGAGACAACCAAATGCAATTCAAAAAGTTAGCTGCAATACTAACATTGTTTCGCTGCTTAAAGCTGTAATTCCTTCTCTCTAATCTACTTGGTGGATGGTTATAGCTGTTCTTCTCTAATTTGCTGAGCTAGAGGCTACTACCACCGTCCTCTCAGTTCTTATCTGCTTCTTCTCTTCTCACACCATTTTACTTTGATCCTCCACATACTTTTTTTTACTCTCATTTGCTGACACATTAGTTTGTATTGGAGCAGATGTCACGGTAACTCCTTTTCCACTTTCATTCTACATGTTGTTTCTCTTTGCTCTCACACCATTTCTTTTTTTATCTTATCCTCTGTTTTGTCTTTTTTCTTCTAAATGTGCTTTTGACCAGCTTCTCAGCATGTGGTGTGTACAGGTGCAGCATGCTAATAGGCTATCACGTGTGAATTAACGTGCATGTGTGTCCCTACCTGCTGCCACATGTTTTAATGCATGCAGAGAGGCTGTGCTAAGTGGGAAACCTTTCATGGGCCATGTGGTAGTGATGCTAATGACTGTGATGCTCTGCTCATCAGCTAAGTAGGACGCACAAGGCTGGCAGTGGGAGGGAGGTGAAAGAGACACTGAGAGAGGTGTGAGGTTCATGACTTTAAAGAGTAAGAAACAGTGGATGGAAGATCAGCAGAAAAGTATGATGGGTGATTCATGGGTCGTATTATTACTGCAAACATTATGGGTTACTTCACTTAATTATCTAGAACTATTTTAGTGGCATCTTCCAAAGGAATTTTCCTCAACATTTAAAATTTCTTGAGTGATTAATCAGAAGTTATGAATGGATGACTGAATTTATTTTGGTTTGTACATCAGTCATTGCTCCCAGTACAATAATCACAATAAACATAAAAACCAAAAAAGGAATAGCAAAAGTTTTTTTTTTTTTTTGACCATCCTTTTCACCTAATACACTGCTTAGATAAAATTAAATGTGTAGTAAATGTGAAGTTATAAGTTATTGTAATATTGTCCAGCTTTTGAAAAATTTCAATGAAAATCAGCTAATTTTCTATATTTAATTTTCTTATTGTGAAGATGTTCATTAAAGTTACGTTTTCGAAAAGTGTTATATCAAAACAGGAAAAGCTAAAGAAAAAGTGGCATTTTCCACAAAATATATAATTAACTGAGCATAAAAACAGTCGTCTAATACTCCTGTCATTTGTCAAATTACATGAGTTTTATAAAGAATCTATGTTGCAGATGATGATGGTGCTTCCATTTTCATAACGTAACCTCTGAACATCCAAAAAAAGACGCATCTGATGCTGCTGAAAAACTGCCTTTCACTCATTTACTTGTATTCATAGGATTAGTAGGTCAAAATTGATCAGACATTATAGATCAGTGACTGTTTAGGTCTTTTAGGGTTACATTCAGTGTCTTTAATGCTACTTTTAATTCTTCTCCACTGCCATTTAATAGGGAAATTTTGAGTATTTCACTTTTATTATATATGTCCGACATTTTTAGTTTGTAGTTATTTGTTGGATAAATAATTTTTGGCGTAATTGATCATAAAGTGAGATAAGAGTGATTTTGAAGAGGGAGATAAATATATATTATTCATATTTTATGGAGAAGGGGCAGGATTAAATAGGTTTCACTTCTTTCCACCCTTTTTCAGGCATGTGCAGGGTGGGGAAGCAAAATTTACAATATTTTGAGGCAGGGATTGAAAGACAGTGTATGGCCACTTAGTTTATTGAAAGTCATGAGAATTTATTTGCCACAAGAAAATTTACATAATAGAAAATGTTTTTATTCTGTGTGTCCTCCTTCTTTCTCAATAACTGCCTTCACACGCTTCCTGAAACTTGTGCAAGTGTTCCTCAAATATTCGGGTGACAACTTCTCCCATTCTTCTTTAATAGTATCTTCCAGACTTTCTCGTAATAGTTTTGCTCATAGTCATTCTCTTCTTTACATTATAAACAGTCTTTATGGACACTCCAACTATTTTTGAAATCTCCTTTGGTGTGACGAGTGCATTCAGCAAATCACACACTCTTTGACGTTTGCTTTCCTGATTACTCATATGGGCAAAAGTTTCTGAAAAGGTATGGATAATAGTGTTAGGTATGATTATGACATCAATATATGTTTGGTTTCAAAACAATTGACGTAGTGCCTGCTGAGAAAAAACAACTAAATGTTCATTGTAAATTTTGCTTCCCCACCCTGTAAATGAAACTATTGTGCTGTTTTTCTTTCTAAGATTGTCCTGATTGTTGAGTTTTGTATTATTATTTGTGTTTTACTTGTTCACATATATGTTAAATTTCATTGCATGTTTAGAATCAATCGCTTAATCTAATCTAATCCTTTGTAAATGTCTCATGGTTTATTTGACTAAATACTTAAATCATGTAATGTCTCACCAGACATCTAAGTGAAATGGCAAGCTTTCTGATTTATCCGAATATAAAGTAGTTACAGTACTAAAACATTTTGCCATATACAGTAAAATAACACATCAGCCAGAGGGTAGTAGTTTAACTGCTGCTAATACTTCTGTCCTTTAGCTTAAGTAGGATTTTCGATGCAGGACTTTTATTTCTAATGGAGTATTTTTGCATTGCTGTTAGACATAAAGGCTCTGAATCCTTCTCCCACCGCTGTCTGTGAGAAGAGATACTATCTGTATATGTCTGCCTAGACCTAGAGGGATGATGTAGCTTAGCGTTTTAATACCCTGACAGCTGCCACTCAGTGCACTGGGCATGAAACACAAAATCCATGTCCTCATCTGCTGCCTGGACCGGCTCCCGTGGTCCCCACTGTGAGTTCTTGACAGGTTTGGAGACAGTCAGACGCTGCCTGTTGAGAGTCCTGGCTCATGTCCTTGTGGATCACCACTTAGTCCAGAGGCACTGTTGTAGGAGGGCACAGGTGGTGGGAAGGGGTTATGGAAGGTGCTAAGAGGGACAAAAATGGTCTTGATTAGGAAGGGTGATATAATCTGCCAAAATCATTCTTTTTTTTTTTTAATTATCTGTGCAAACAAAATCACAGTAACAACAGCTAAAGGTGAAAATTATGTGTGACAACAGCTTGCCGTTGCTTCCTGTCACATGAACATATGATAGCGCCACAGTGTGTACCTGATTTGCACTTGTGTTCTTGTTATTTTGTCATTCTTTTCCTCTCTCACTCTCTCACTATTGTAATCCCTCTTCTCACAGTTTTTCAGTCCATTTTTATGCTTCCGTTGCCTCTTGCAACTTTCGTGCCACCTCTGTGTGAGCAAATTGGTTTTATATTCATGCTTGACTTCCTGTGTGTAGCTTGAGTGTCACAAAATAATCTTTTAAATTGGCTATTTGGCTATCAGTAACATGAGACAAAGATGATAGGAAGGGAGTGATGGCAGAGGAGAGCTGGATTATTGCATCATACTGCTTCCCGACTTCCTCCTCATTAATCTGACCTTGTTCTGTTTCTGTTTCCACCATCACACCCCCAGTCTTAACATTAGGCTCAATACCAAACACAGAGGAGGTGCTAATAATAACATTGCCAAGATGTGTGTCCGCCTGTGTGCTGAGTGCGTGTGCATAAGGCATTTATTTGCGTGTGTGTGTTTGTGTGTGTGTGTGTGTGTGTGAGAGATCGGGTGTGACTGATTTTGATGGATGAGGGCAGTGGCGGCTCCCAGCAGATACAGTCTGTCTGTCTGATGGCGCATCTGTTTTTCTGTCTGTTTCTGATTTTATTTGGTCTGTTTCCTGCAAGTTTCAGAAATATTTACTCTTCCAATATTTGGGTGTGTGTTTTTTGGATTTGTCAGCAGCTGGACTTGAGAGAACAGGATAATTGTTTCTTAAAGCACAGGCTTAAGAGTCAAGTACCAAGACGACAGCATTGATCATAATGACTTTTCAAATTGTATCTAAATCTTAAATATTATCTTTCCTAAAGTCCTAAACAAGTAATGCACTCTTAAATTTTACTGCCATCTTAAATGTCTGAGTGGTTCAATAATTACCATTTTGCGAAGGCCTGTGTGTTTATGTGAAGTTTCTCTTTGAAATTCTTTTTGTTCTTTGGGATTTTTTTTTTTTTCTTTTTTAGCCAACTCCATTTTGAAGCTAAAAGTGGGTATTTTTACCACTGTACAGAAGATTAAAGAAGTCCAAAGTAAGCTGAAACCTCTCCATTGCCCCAAACCTTTACCAGATAAAGATTCTGTCCCATCATTCCAAAAGGAATGAAACATAATTTACCATAATTTACAGACTTTAATGGGTTTTTTCTTTCACTCGAGTAGAAGTTGGGCTGATTTTCTTTTTCTTTTTCAGCCACGTATCTTTTGGACATCCTTACATTAAAAATTAAACTTAATTTAGTTGACATCCATCTCTGTCTCAGTAAGGAATGCTCGTAAGATCTTCCAACACAAATTTCAACTGTAGAAGATAGAAAACAAGCAGGAAAATAAAGCAAATATTAATAATCAGCACAAACTTTCTGTAACTGCACTTGCAAATTTTACATACTGAACCTTTAAACAGATGACTATAAACCCTCACAAATACCAAAATGCTTTTTTTGTATCTGTTTATTTCAAATAACCTTTCAAAATAAAATGACCAAGAGCTTGGGTAAAAGCATTTAGTCAAAAGCTCATCAATAAACATATATTTAATTCACATTATTTTTATTTACTATATTGGGAAACTGCCAAGTCAATCAAAGTATAGAGGCAAAAGTCCAAGGTACAATAAAACCATTTAACCATTTAAACCACTAAATTATGCAGTATAGAATTTGCAGTTTATTAAATTTCTTTTTTTTTTTTTTTTTTTTTTTTTTTTTTTTTTTACAGCATTTTATTTCTGATGTTTGCTGAATAGATTACCATTGGCAGTAAAAACATAAGGGAATGTTATTGGAAGTGCTTCGGTGCGTTTATTAGAGCCAGGTGAGTTAAACAGTTCTGTGATTTCACTGTGGAAGTTCTCTATAGCTTGTCAGAGACTTACTGCAGTGTTTTTCTTGTCTGGACTGGACTGACTCAAGGCAGACAGATTCTCTTTTAGTGTATTTTTTATTTTTTTTTCATCTGTATATGTTTGCCCTCTCACATAAGACTGCAGCTTTTATTACCCATATACGTGTGAGTATGCATCTCTGTGTGTTTTAGAGAGCGCTTAGGTGACTCATACAACACTTATACAATGACCTGAAGTACTAGAACATGCTGTATTGGCATGGCTGGCAAAAATAGACTCAAGGTTTTCTCTTTTGCTCTTCAAACCCAATGCTCACTTCTGATATACTTGTGTATCTATGAAAATCTGTCTTTTCAGTGTTTCCTTGGCATGACTCTTTGTATTAGATGTTTAGTTACATGTCTCATAGGCATACAGAGATCTTTTTTTCCCTACTTCTTATCCATAGTTTTTTTATCTCAGCATTTCCTGTACCCTCAGCCTCCTGTTCTTATATGCTAATCATGTATTTCTCTTAGGGATTGTGATTAGAGCACAGGATATCACTTACTTTACTTGTCTCTGTGATGTTTGGATAATACCTCCTCATGAATCACTCCCTCACATAGGTGATTAAGTCCTGAAAAACCCAGTATAACTTACTTCACTTGTCACAGGCTCCTTTGCAGTTGTAAATAAAACAAGAGGCGTCGTGCTCATCAGAGACCGAGGCACCACTACATTCATTCATGCTTCTTCCAACTCCCCCTGCTCTTGTGCGAAGTTGCCTCATATACAGTACAATAAGCATCATTATGAAACACCCAACCTCTCCCACTCTTTTCTTGCATGGCCTGTCTCTTCTCATCACATTCCTCTCTCTTTTCTTTTGTTTTTTTCTTTGCTTTCATCTTCGTCTCTTGCCCACACTCTTCTTATAACTACTTACTGTTTTGCACATAACTCTCCCTTCTTTTCTCAAAATCCACCCAGACACTGTTAGTGTTTTCCACTTCACTGGATCTGTCATCGCACTTTCTTTCAACAGAGGGAGAGACTGTTTTTTTTGTTTTGTTTTTTTTATTATTTGGTTTACCATTGGGCTGTGACCCATTCTACAGAAGGGTCAGAGAAGTTTGTATGAAAACAGTTTTTAACCCTCTATAGGGCACTCATTGGAATACTCTGAAATTCTAAATATCAACTTTAGTGTGTTATTGGACATAAGATAAGGTAAGATAAGATAAGCTTTTATTAGTCCCACAAGGGGGAATTTCAGATTTACAGCAGGAAAGGACAAAAGCACACAAGAGCAAAAGAAGTGCAAAATCAAAAATAAACACAAATCAAAAAAGCTATATGTACTATTTACGGCTGTGCACATGCTGATCATGCCACAGGTTGGATAGGGATATCATCATCTACCGCCTCTTCTCATAGAATATCCAAACAGCACTTGCTAAAAAGTAAACACATGTAATAAAACAACAGTTGTAAGGTCATAAACTGACAAAAGTCACTCATATTCACTATTCATAGCTTCAAAATTTCTATAAAATCACTCTGACTCACTGTATAGTGTTATTAAAACCAACATGCTGCGTTATCTCACTGACGCATAGGATTGGCCCCATATTTAATGTTAGCAGAAATGACCAAATATAATCACTTGCCAAATAAAGGGTTAATGGTATAAATTACCAGCGTGCACAGTTCTCATCAGCTCATTGTGATTGATCAAAATTGTACATTTTGGATTTCAAAGAAAGATAGTCATGCTGACATTTATTAAAGGTTCAGTCTGTAAGATTTAGGCCAATTTATTGCTCATAATTATGTTTCTGCAGTTGCTCAGAATGAACTGCTCTTCTCTTTTGTGTTTAATGGTGGGCGACATTCACAGTAAGGCTGCATAACCATCACATTCTATGTTTGATTGTGGACCCGTGTTAATATCCCCATAACTAAAGAGCTCAGAACAGACAAACCCATTAGTATCTTTTGCACTTTCCAACACCATAGGGGAATATAAGGTCAAAGGTAGTCTGTCCATCTGCAACTTCAGTGTTAACCCTTTAAGAAAGGTGATAGAGGTGTGACAATCAAAACAGGAAGAGATATCTTTGCATTCTGCTTGAAAATAATAACATTTGGTTATAATGACCTATATTTTTCTTTGACTCCACATTGATGTGAGATGGCCTGTATTATTTCTCACTCACTGCCCTCTTTTCCTGTAGCTCTCACCGACTGACAAGAGTCTGGAGTTTGACAGAGACTTCAGGATCAAGCACTATGCAGGAGATGTGGTGTAAGTATCTTAAAGTTTTATTTATTCAGAAAAGGCTTTTACTAAAGATTCATGCTCTTTTGCACATTTGTCCAGTTTTATATATTCATGCCCCCAAAGAGCTCCCTCCTGAAACAAAAGTCTTGTACTTCTTGGTATTTTTAGAGCATAGTCTGGTTTGCACTCTTACGTTTTTAGAGGGAAGAAAGAGCAGTTATCATTTATACACAACAACTAGAGTTTTATATATTCCTGAGTAATCGTCCATATAACTGTCTATGTCTGTTTAACCTGTACATGTTTTTGCATATTTTCTACTCTCAAATACATATGTATTGTCCTTGTAACCTTACAGTACTTTATGTATTTAAGCATTTACTTTGTTAGTCAAGTTTTTAAAAGAAAGTAGATACTTTGTTGGTAATTGCTGTATATATTATACTTTAGTGCACCAGTTAGAGTTCAATGTCATATTTGTCCCAAATTCAGATTAAGCACAGATTTTTTTTTTGTCATTTCAATAGTTTGTCTGCTCTAATTCATATTCAGTTTCATAGCATTTACTGGTCACACTGTAAGAAGAGGAAACTGTTTGTTTATATATTGTAGCCAATACTACTCCGTTTTAGTTATATAGCTTTATATATGTAATTATCTCAACATGCTTAAAATTACAAAAAGTGGTAATTATTCGAGGGAGAGCTATCTGACCCATAATTGCTTGAAATAACTTATTTTAGTATTATTAATGTTGTTTAAAGCATATAAGATGAGCCTTTATTACTCCCACAATGGGGAAAGAAGAATATATAGTGAATAATACATGGCATTATTTGAGCAAAAGCAAATTATGTAGCAGAAATGCACAGAAGTGACTGTCTAAAGAATTGCATACACAGCACAATAAAATCCTCCTCTACTCATGCTCTACATTGAATAATTGTATCTTTATGGTTTTGCACAAAGGAGATTGTTAACTCATTAAAAATTATCAAAATGTACAAGGTAAATGTAATAACGTCTCTTTCACCTCCCTCACTGAGAAGTCCTAAATCTCTGAATATTTATAAGTGCTTACTATTTGAAAAGTCTAACCTCTGGACTCAGTATATGTCCTACTATCTGATTCATGGAGGCTTCTAGTTTCTACTTTGCTTATGTAAGAATTGCAGCCTAGATGGTAAGTGTTTGTGATGCAAAAATTCTGATTGAAATCTTGGTTTAAGGGACAGGTTTGCAGACAAGCAAGGAGAACACTTCCAATTAAAAGAGTGATATTTTGCTTTTTTAAATGGAATTATGTCTTTTAAAATATTTCCCTGTGGTCTACAAAAACTGTAAATGCATGCTTGGGTCTGAATTCTTCATTAATTAAACTCCACATGGCCCATCTTCAACCTTGTTTCTGAGTAATAACATGAGAAAGGTCATTTTGAGTATAGAAATCCACTCGATTTTTGCTGGATTGAATATAAAGATAGCTTTGCAGCACCTGGAGGGTTCAAATTCCAAGTTTATGAACCGTTAGGGTCCCCGAATACACAAATAAATGTACCAAAGACTAATAAAAGTGGGTTTAGCAAAATATGACCCCTTTGAAGCAGATTTTACACTGTCAAGATGTTGTCACATTGCTGTAATTTTCTGCCCAACAGGCACCATTCAACACAGTGAAATTTATAGGTTTAAGTGAAAGAATACTGAAACATAGCTCCCTCTAATCCTCCTCCACCACTTCCACAGTCCTCTTTAAATCAATGCCCTTCAGTCATCCCTGGAAGCTGGGCAAATGTTCTGAAGGTTTAGAATTGTGTTTGATCAGCCTGTCGTTTTGAAATCTACATGAATCACAATGGCTGTACTGACAATACCCTGAGTGTATTCACAATGTCCTTAAAAACCTAGAGATGAACAATTTAAAGACTGTAATTACGACAAATGAGAACACAATAAAATGTACAAAAACACAAAAGGGTAATCAGATTATTTGTTAGTTTATTCATCCTAAAGAAAAGTAAAAGTATTATTTTCACTGTAAATGTAAAACTAGAAGAGATTGGATGTGATTGCAGCTGGACCGACGTTTCCACAGGACTGAAATTACCTGAAATTGCTTACAAAGTATTGGTTAAGTGCAAAATGGAAACTGAAGAAGCATAGTGAAAAACATCTCTGAAGAGATTACATGTGAGCTGAATATTTGCTAGAATGGCTCAAAGGAGTAAGTGTGATTGCTGTGTGTCACAGTAATCACACAATAATTGACTGAAGGGTATTTTAAGCCCAACAGCTGTCCTTACAGTCATCATTTTGGTTGGACTGTTGCTATTTTAAGATATATGTTGTTGTTGTTAAAATGAGCAGAATGATACTTCAAAAGTCACCCTTTGAAAAACTGAATTGCCCCCATAAAGGGTTCGAGCACACTTAGCACACACTCACATTTACGGTCTTTTTTTATTATACAACATCACCTTTAAAATGGCAGCACCGCTTCCTATTCCCTTAAGTACTTGGACATCATTCAAATGAATAAATCACACATGCTAAGCCCCCCAAAAAGTGCTGTTAGGAAACGTGTTGAGCCCATTTGTGAAGGCTAAGTATCTGCCACCCAGGGGAGGACTAAGGCAGTGGAGCAGACCCTGACTGGCAGGCTTGATTGATCCCTGAGCCACTTAGACCAGGCAGGAGGCAGAGTGCTCCTCATGTCTCACAGCATGATTTATAATAGCTCAGTTATTTACAGGGGGTTCATACTGAAAAGTACACATTAAGTTAAAGTATATAACAACATGGCTGTAAAAATGCAAATTGGTGGCAGACTTGGACATAGTATGCAAATGGTTTGTTTTTGGGAAGTTCAACGTAACATTGTGACATCTAATTTTAAAAGCGGTAAACAGGACAGTACAGTATGCATAGACATAACAGAAGTGTGTATACAGTGCCCATTATGCATTAACCATCCATCCTTTACCTGCAGGTACTCAGTAGTCGGTTTCATTGATAAGAACAAAGACACGCTGTTCCAGGATTTCAAGAGACTGCTGTATAACAGGTACACTCACACAACCTCTTCCTTGTGTTCCTTGCTGCTACATTACCTTACATTACACCCCTCTAGAAAGAACAACACAGGGTTAGTACAACTAATCCCCACCCAGCTTGCTCTTATCTTCCCTCACCACCTCCACAGTCCTTGGGATTTTGGGATTTTGTCTGTGGCTCATATTGAATATAAATGAGATGCCTAATCATTCCATAACTTTAAAATGTGGGTCACTGATGCTCTTCAGATTTTGTTTAGTATATTGTTTGACCAGTAAGTCCAAGTTTTTTATCCAGAATTTTAACACTGTGGAATTTTCTGTTTCATTTATTTTTTAACCCATAAAGACTCAAACATCCACCGTCAACCAGAACCATCCACTGATCTAAACTGTTTGATACCTGTTGATCCACTTATCCTATCAATACATGTAAAAAAAAAAAAATGGTGTAAAATGCAGTTGGACGTCCTTTCATGGTCATCGGATTTGACCCATTAGGATGTTCAGAGGCTCTGTAGTTACTGTGGAAACACCGTCATCTTCTACAACATTGATTTACCAATAAAACCCACGGAGTTGGATCAATGACAATGGCTGTGGACACTGGGTTTATGTTCAGTTATTGATATCTTTGCTGAAAAAGTCCCTTTTTCTTCAGTTTTCTCTGTTTCTAACATAACCCTCACTTTAACCTGAGCTTTTATGAAAATTTACACAATCAGTAAATTAAATACAGTGAAATATGTGAAAAACAGAGGATAATGTTATAATATATGCTGATAAATCATTTAAAAAAGGGTACATAGAGAGAAACATTTATTTGGAAACTGACATAAAAGTAGCATTGGGTCTTTATGGGTTAGGAATTTAGTTAAATATGTATTATTACCTCTTGTTCAACCTTTTGTCTCTGTCCAGTTCTAACCCGGTGTTAAAGGGAATGTGGCCTGAAGGGAAACTGAGCATCACTGAGGTCACCAAACGACCCCTGACGGCTGCAACGCTGTTCAAAAACTCAATGATCTCATTGGTGGAGAACCTGGCTTGCAAGGTGAGAGGTCAAAGCTGTTACAACTGTCTGACCCATAAAGTATATTAGTGAAGCTCTAGACCAAACTGCAGTGTTTGAAGTTATTTTCTCACACAAAGTAAAAACTGTTATGACCATAATTCAATCCAATATAATCCAAGCCCACTTTCTTGTGTCATTTTTACCCCTCAGGTATCAGCCACAGGGTTATCATCATATCCTGTCAGACCCTGTGGCATCCATCTCTGTGTCTGTCCATCAATGTCAGCATGATTTCTCTTCACCAAAACATTTGATCTCCTATTATTTAGGTGCAACCTTGGAAGCTCTTGGCCAAGTTTTTTTTTTAGCCGTTGACCTTGATCCTCATTTTCAAGGTCAAAGTGGGGTTGACAATTCAAATTTGGACAGCAATGTTGACCTACATCTTTCAGTTCTTTCAGGGTCAGTGCATGGTCAAAGGAGCAGATAGAAGCTAGAACAGATGAGCTGAGGGGATAGTGATGGTGATACTGGTAGGGGAGCAGGGAGCATCAGGGGTGTAGGTGAAGGGCAACCCTCACTGTCAAATGGGACAATAGAGGGGTCATTAGATTGGTCTTTTTATTATTACAAAATCTTTAATAGAGAAGATGTAGCAGAGTAGTAGAGGTGACACCCTGAGTTTAGAAATAGCTGTATGTAAATATTCAGGGACCTCTTGAAAATAATATAATATGGTGATTTAAAAAAAATATATATATATTTAAAAGGAATGCCTTTGTAACATATGAAAAAAATACAATATTAAAAGCAACGTTTATGCATAGTTACTTTTATTTCAGGAACTGAAGAAAATTGTAACACATAAATCAAACGATAAACAAACACACACACAACTGTGTCATGTGTCACATTCATCTTTTTTTCTTTTTTTTTTTTCTTTTTTTTTTTTTTTTCATACAGATTTTTATAAGCTCAGATCTTAATCCGTTTGCAGACATGTCAACATTTGTCATGAGGAAGTGTCAGCCAGTTCTGTTTTTCAAGGGATGCCCTAATTTTTCCACGTAACTGTATGTACATACTCTTTGCAATGACCCAATGCTCCTGCTGGCCAGTGGTCAATAAACCTATTTGTTGCTACTGATATATATGCCTATGACAAATCCGCATCAGCTTGGCTTTACTTAGATGGTACATGTTCAGTAATAGTTCCAATCTGATTTACTGTTAAACACAGACTTATTTATGAGAACTGCACAAAAGGTGTGATGTGCCCATTAAGACGTGTCCTAATCACTTGTGTTTCTCTGTGTATGACAATAGAAAACTATGTTAGTTGAGCTGCTACCGGTTAGAAATGCCTGTAAGGTCCCTGCCCTCTGCATGTACTGAGTAAGAACATGCCAGCACACAGCTTTGCACACTGAATACAGATTACACATATGTAATTGTTAACTCACTGTCGCCCACTGCAGGAGCCCTACTATGTTCGCTGCATCAAACCCAATGATGTCAAGTCTCCACTGCTCTTTGAGCAGGAGCGATGCCGTCATCAGGTGGAGTACCTTGGACTGCTGGAAAATGTCAGAGTGCGCCGTGCTGGCTTTGCATACCGTCAAACATACCCACGCTTCCTACAGAGGTATGCTAAGATATATAATTCAGTAAATATGATGTACACTGCCTGGCCAATAGAAAGGTCCCACATACAGTAATTTGTTGGACCACCTTCACTGGACCGAGCTTTGATTACTGGACACATTTCCTATGGCTTTATTTATACTGTGCAATGCTTACACAATGCAATTTGTTGACATTAATTTAATTAATTAAACCACAGCCTTAAGGTTTAAGGTTTCTCCAGCACAACCCAATGATTCTCAATGGGGGTAGGTCTGGATATGACATATGACATCTCATGCCCCCTTAACTGCACTTTCACAGTTTGAGTCTGATTAATCCTGACATTATCCAAACCTCGCTCTGTAGCAAACTGGTGATTGCGTAAGAAATAAGAAGCTGCTCGCTACAACAGTTAAGGTTAAATAACTCTGTACAGATGAAACATATTAATCAAGTAATTATCCAATGGAAGCATCTGATCTATTTGCTTCATTAACCCAAAAAGATCCAAACATCCATCACTGACTAAAAGCATCCACTGATCTAAAATGTTGTATACCTGTTGATCCACTAATCCTATCAATACATGTAAATAATTAGTGTAAAATACAGTTTTTTATCTTTTCATGGTCATCAGATATGACCTATTTGGACATTTAGAGGCTCCATGGTGAACATGGAAACACCGTCATCTTCTACAATATTGATTCACCAGTAAAACCCATGGAGTTGGATCAATGACAGTAGATGGAGACACTGGGTTTATGTTCAGTTAATGATGTATTTTACTGAAAAAGTTTTTTTTTTGTTTTTTTTTACAGTTTTCTCTGTTTTATATACAGCATAATAACCCTCAACTTTAATGTGAGCTTTTATGAACATCTACATGATTAGTAAATTAAATACAGGAAAATATTTTATTTATACTCATAAAATACAAAATACAGAGGATACTATTATAAATAAATAGTGATCAATCACTTAAGAAAGGTGAGATATAAAGAAAATTTTATTTGGGAACTGACAAAAGTAGTGCTGGATCTTTATCTGTTAAACCCAGATTGGAACTATTTTTTGGCCAAGTATTTTCAAGGTATATTTTTGCAGTATAGACATATTATCATAAACTGTTGGAACAAACCTCATGGTTCCAGCTCACCTTATAGTGACTCTGCTCACCCTTTCTCCATCTGACCAAGGTTGCAGATAGAACCTGGTGCCTGATACAAAATGTGACCTGAAAACACTTAAGACTACTGACCAAAGAGAAAAGCATCAAAACATTTTAGAATGGGGTGGTGTAGTTAAAAGTTGCTTATGTCACTAGCTTAAAGGTTGGGTAGGAGATGTTGTCCTGGAATAAACAAAATAAACAAATGTAGTCACCTGTGGAATGGACAGAACTGGAAAAAAACACCATCCAATCATTTTAACCAGCCCATCGAAATGATTGAATGGTGATATGTCTGTCAAACTCAACTGTCACTCAACTGTCTTTTGCCCCCCCCCCCACTTCTACAAGTAGAATCCGGAAAGGGGTTTGGACTCTTGAATTTATATTTTCAAAATGTAGCCCCTGCACATATCCATTTGTCCACGAATCACGAGGCTTGGAGCACTTGTAGAGGAAACGGAGCCAGAGCTTGGCTAGTTATATTAGGATGTAAAGTTCACCGGCAAGCTGTTTTGTCACTAACACAAATCACTAGGGAATGTAACGTTAGCCAGATAGGTATAAATTGGGGCTGTTCTGCTGACAAACTCAAACTCAAAGCAAACTTTAGTGGGCTGCTACCCTGACATCAGTCTTACTGCAATCAGCTGTTCTTACTAGCCTGAGATTACTTAGAACATGTATCAAAACAACAAGTGAAAAGTCCAACTTCTGATCTAATGTACTGATATACAGACCTGAAGTCAGAGGTATGCGCGGATCTGTGGGGGGGAGCTGGATCGTAAGAGCGGGGTGGGGGGTGGGGGGGTGTTGGAGGAGAATGAATGAGGTGCGCATGGTTCTGCGGACTAGGGAGGGTGGGGAATTGATGCTGCGAAGCCCTCGTGAACCCTTGGGAGCAAGCATTGCACATTCCGGTACTCTGGAGGTGTGGCTTTGGGTGGAGGTCTCAAGAGAGGGTTTGGACTTCTGAATTGTGTATTTTCAAAATGTAGCTTCTTTGAACCATTTTTCCAAGATCTCCCACCCTACCTTTAAAACTGTGGGCGGCAAAGTGATTAAATGACACCTCTTCCCACACCTTGCATCTGTACTTATGATGTTCTAAAGTAAACAAACATACTGAACCCCAGAAGCTGCAGATTAGTGCACCATGAAGGATATTACATGACATGTCCTACCTGTGGGATGTGAATATGTGTTGTGTAACCCTCATCTAGTTTTGCAGATAATCAGTGTTATCTAGAGCAGGTATTTCAAAATAACCTCTTACCATTGTCTTCTCTTTGTGGGACCAAGGACCTACAGTACAATAAAGATACTCAAGCACAATATTTGGCATCCTTTTAACCTTACAAAAGCGTCCTTAATGAAAATACTCAGGCTACCTTGTAATGAGTTGTGCAAGAGGTGGTGATGTAATTGATGTGATATTTAAAAAATGTGACCTGTGTTTAATGTGAGAAAGTGAATAAATTCAGTTTGTCTCAGTGACTCATGCTTGACTCATGAGCGATCTGACTTTACATCTGTTTTTAGTACAATTTGTATCCAATCCAGTCCAACTTTATTTGTTAAGCACTTTAAAACAACCACAGTGGACCAAAATGCTGTACAGAAAAATAAATAAAAAAAGAATCAATAATAATACAATAAAATACAAGAATAGATTAAAAGACATAAACAACGCTAGCTGTTTATATTAATATTGTGTTTGCCTTTTACTTTGAGGGACTGAAAATCTTAACTTTGTAAGGACACATGCAGAATATGACCAAGATAGAGGACAGTAGTCACAGTGAATATAAACACATACACAGTACAAACACTCCCCAACAGCAGCGATCATGCCCTTATGTCCCAGCAGTCATTTCCACCCACTGACCTCACAGACTGTATCAGGGTGGCCGGAGGATTAAGTAATATGTCTTTTGCATAACATTCTAGTAAGTCATCTTGCTCTGTAATACTGTGACCCTTTACTGTGTTTGGTCTTACATCACAGCCCTTCCAGTGGATCAGCTCTGAAATGATAAGTAATGGTGACTGTGAAAAAGGGAAAAGGCTCGTTTTCTTTTGGAAACCAGACGGTATCACTTACATCTGGGAACAGCCTCTTAAAGTTGTTCATCTCAAAATAATTCATTAACTGAATTGGTGCTTGGCCTATAAAAGGGCCCTTGAGAAACATGCATATTTAAACATGTTTGTCCTCAAACTTGTGAATAGTTTAAGATGCTTATCTTTTATCCAGTGTCAGTGACAGTCTGTTGGTGTCCCTCATCGTGGAGTCTCTCTAACATGCTTCTGTCAAAACAAATCATAAGAGTCTTATTTTTCTTGAGAGGTAAATCAGTCTATGGTGGACTTTTAATTCTCTGTAATATCACAGACTGTTTTTGGACAAACTGTGCTCTGGGGACCATCCATCAAAACCTGCCGAAAGCCTGTTTACACTAAGGATTCTTAAATTAGTTCAGCTTATGATGAAACTCAGTCGCACCTATTGTCGGATTTTTGCAGCAGCTTTCCAAGGCTGTGTTAATCCATAAAGTGGATGCATTTGCAAGGATAAAAAACAAACCATATAAGCTTGTTGTGAAAAGCTCATTACAGCATAAAAACACTTGAAATACCTAACTTGACCGGATACTTTCTGTGCCATATTTTCATATTTTGTAAAATTGTTTCCTTTTCTACTTCTAGATACAAGATGATCTCAGAGTTTACATGGCCAAACCATGACTTGGCATCAGACAAAGCTGCTGTGAAGAGTCTCCTGCAGGTCTGCGGCTTTGACCATGATGTGGCCTACGGCAAAACCAAGGTTTTCATTCGAACCCCACGGACGCTGTTTTGCTTGGAGGAGCAACGAGCTGAAATGGTCCAGAGAATTGTCCTGTTTCTCCAAAAGGTGAGAATTTGGCTAATTTAAGCTATGTTGGTTTCTCTCACCATATAGTGAATAAGTGATGCATATGGTTGGAAATTAAGTATTTACAGTCGCGGAAAAGATGATTAGACCATCAAAAGTCATCAAAAACAATGGGCATGCAATCAAATACTAACTCCTGTGTGTATCATGTGACTAAAACAGACATAAAAGCAAACACGGAATGCCTAAAAGCACTGTTTTTGGCAGTACAATGCCATAGCTATTGATGTAAGAAATTAACTGACGTTGGTTATTATCAAGCAAACATGAAAAATGGATAGATATCAGCTCTTAAATTAAACTCTTATGAGCTATTTTTGTTGTTATCATTATATTTGTCCAAACAAATGTACCTTTAGTTGTACTAGGCATTACAATGAACAAGAAATTGAAGAAAACAAGGGGTTGTAATATTTTTTCCTGCAACTGTATATATTTAGAAAAAAAAAAATCAACAGACTACGTATAGAAGTCACTGATACATATTTATTGTTATATATTCCTGATGTTCATTTCTCAGTTTTCCGTGAATCAAAATCTGTCAGGTTAACCATCTTGTAGAATGTTTGATTAATAATGAAAGAGTCCTTATTCCCAAATATGTAAGAGTGAATTCATCTGATTGTAAGTAACAGGCAACTCTCGTCTGATTAGAGCCTTGCAACCAGATCATGATGATGATCTGGTGTCGAGGACTAAATAATGTTGTAATTGAAATTCAGCAGGCCTTTGTCTGCATATGAATAACCTTAGAGACTAGAACAACTCTGTCTCCACTCAAGTTTCTGTACAAGTTATACAAGCGCAAAGGTATTTTTGGAGCTGATATAATCTTGTATTATTAGCATTATTCAGTCTCAGGCTGAGTGTCTTCGTCTCTTATCTTTCTCCCTCTCTGCCTGAGAGTTTTCACCCTCGCAATTCTTGTTAAATTATAAAATGGCAAACTGTAGACCTGCTGCTGGAACTCTAAAGATAGATTTGTGTACATTAGTAGGTAAGTTTTAAGCCTTAATATACATGTTTTATGTGTATATTTCAGATATTATCAGACAGTTTAGCATACCAAATTTTGGGTTTGGTAATAAATGACTCAGTCTGGCTACTATTTAGCTCTAAAATTTTAATAAAACAATTCACTATTTAAAGGCTAACGGCGGTAGTGATTAATTACTGCTGAGATATTGGCATTTATTTTTGAAAAATTTTAGGATAAGATAATTTCTACTTGTTCTATTAGTCAGTGATTATTATTGTGTCATTAATTCTCTGATTTGCAACATCAGACAAGAATAATAATATGTGTGGGTCTAGAATCAGTTGATGATTGTAATACATCTCTGGTTTGACACATTTAGGTGAGATGCGATATTTTGAGGTGATCATGGTGCAGGTCTGGCATGTTTGAGACCAACGTGTAAAGCAGAAATGTGTTCGTTTGATAGGTGGAAAGGTTGGCCTGTAAGTATTACACAGCTCTGACTGTCACATTAGCTGCAGACTCTGTAATTCTGTAGAATTCCAGATGACATTTCTGACTGACAGACTGGTAGCTTAACGACATCAGTCTGCTGGCGCTCGGGGTGCATGTGTTGAGTTTGTGTGAGTATATTAAAAAAAAAAAAAAAAAAAAAAGAACATGCATGTTCTACAACTGCCCTTAAGCAGGATTTTACTTGTTGACTTGTACTCTTCAGTTGTAATGATCATTCAACTCCTGCCATTTTATGAATTATTTTATATAGAATAGAATAGAATAGAATAGAATAGAATGCCTTTATTGTCATTATACATATGTACATCGAAATTGTAAGTGACAACTCTCTGGTGATGCGTAGTGCAAGAGTTTAAAGAAGAAAGGAAGTGTAAATATATATACAGTATAAAAACAGACATGTCACCAACCGAGAAAAAAAAAAAATAATAATAATATCTATTATTATTTATGTTGTGTTTTATTTCTGAAAACGTTATTCACATTACATTCAGTGTTTTCCATTAATGTCTTAGACCGGCAGCCCTCCATATTCTTATTTTTCCACACTACTCTTTCTCTATAACCAGTACTATTTTTGCATTTTCTTGGTGATCAGCTCGACTGAAATGACAAATTAAGCAAGTTATTTATTTTAAGCCCTGTACACTACAATGTGTATACTGCTGCATTTATCACATCTCATAATAATGAAAAATATCTCTTATATTATGACTTTCACTGTTGCTTTGGAAAATTATCTTTGTAAACAAGGATTATCACAGTCAAACATCTGTAGCCACCAAGAGCTGAATGCAATCTCAGCTCATTTTCAGGCATTATAACTTCAAGGTGGTGGCAGAACATTCATTCATTCATTCATTCTTTCATTTTCCGAACCTCTTAATCCGGGAGAGGTTCAGTTGGGGGGGATGCTGGAGCCTATCCCAGTTTATATAGAAATGAACAACCATTCACTCTCACATTCACACTTACGGGCAATTTAGAGTTAACCTATTGGGAGAATATAATAATAATCTTACTATCCGAGCAATATTGATGATGATGATGAAAACAACCCATTGGCCTAATTTTAAAATGACTACTCGTTGATCAAACCTTCCACTAACAACCTATTGGTACATGTTCAACTTTGCTCTTTTCATTGATTAACTCAGTTTGACTATTAGGATGGGCTCCATATGCCATAAAGGACTTTTTAAGTGCTTTGTAATTGGTGCTTTTATGGGAAAAAAGGCAAAGATTGTTCCTCCATTTTGTTACTGTGTGTGTCCATGTTGTCTAAATTCCTCCACACCATGTTGCCTGTCTACCTTTCTCAGTGACTATCCCAGACATGAAAGGGTTACCCAGCCAAATTAACTTCTGCAGAGGATTGATTGGTTGACCTCTGTATTGATCTGTATGACCCTCAGTGGGCTCTTCCCACAGACATACCAGACAAGTGTTATCACTATCCCTCAGGAGAATCCTATCTAACACTTGTATCTCCGAGGATAGACTGGCTTTGATAACAAAAGGAAAGCCCATAGGACGCTGCTGCTTTTCCACCAAAATAAACATCACAGCACAGCAGAGGTGTTGGCGCATGTTGGTTGAATCTTGTCCTCTGTTGTGTTTAGACGTGGGGAGGCACCTATGCCCTAATGCGGGAATGTATGACATGTATGTGCACCTGTGTTATTTGTATTGGGTGACACACAAAATCAACAGCAGCATTGACTTTTGTGTCTGTCGTGCTGTTTCTCTAACAAACATCTCAGACTGAGGCTGATATCCTGTGCCAAACAATCCCCTTATCAGCACCTGGCACACCATCCTGCCTTATGCCAGCCAGGACCTCAGTGCCAGGGCTGTGAGTCTATGACTGAAACTCAGACACTCTTCTTCTCCTGGTGTTTTCTACATCTATTCACAATATTACTACCTTGTGTTCTTAAACACATACTGCGACACTGTGGATTCCCTCAGCATGGTACTCGTAGTTCTGCTACCCACCCAAATCAGGAGAAGATGGTGGTTTTCTGTAGCTGCACTCTAATTTTACCCCTTAAATTACCATAGCCTCTTCTCTTTGAGGAGGGGGTTAGCTAGAGGAAAGGGAGGAGGGGTGGCAGCTCCTATGTAGCTCTGTTTAATCCTGCTGCTCTTTCCATCCCTCAGCTCTTTCTTCTTGTGCTCTTCCTCATCATCCTCATCATAGTTGTTTCTTTGTTGTGTTACATCGTCTCTCCAGCTCAGTCAGTTATACCCAGTCTCTGTAGTCTTACTGATTGCTCGGCATTACATTGCATGTGTATAATCCAGCATTTCTAACACTGATGCAACCACTAATATTGGACCAAGAGCAAATTACTGCGGTACAACTTTAGGAAAAGGCAGCTGAATCAGACAGACACAAAATGGTAATAAAAATAAAAAGATTATAAAAACATACTACAATCCAGCCTAAATACAAATATCATAAATTATACATAGACCACCCCCACCTTTCCTCAATGTAAAATGAATATTTCATAAATTCAAGCTCAGCCATCCACATCACAGTAACTGTCTGCGCTTGTCAGAGCAGCAACGGTGATGGGAGAAGAGCCGCCCCCCCCCGTGTATTCTGAGCCACAGCCTTAATTGCTTTCCAAAGCTTTACATAGTCTCCATGTAACAGTAGGTTTATCAGCCGTAGAAAGTGTTATGTCTTGGCTAGTCAGCTTTCATAGCGAATCCACAGGGGGCTTGTCTGGACTGGAGCTAAACACAAATGTCTAAAGGATAAAGACTTTTACTTTATTATTTTGTACCATTTCCCAGTGGGTAAGGCATGTCTGGAGGCAATAAATTGTGCAGCACTTACTAAAATCTTATTTTGGACAAAAAAATTGTAAAGAGTGAGTTGTCTGGGGTGAGCTTTGTGCAGCCCTTATATGAATAGCAGGCTCCTCAGTGCAAGGCTAGCACTGCTGCCTGTCTGCTTAACTGTCCAGAACTGATCTGTCTCTTGCCAGACCTCAGCAGAAACATTATCTTTAAGCCTCTGATCCCCTCTGAACCTGCAATGCATTTAGTTATCATCCAGGCCTATTATGTTTAAAGAGGGACGCAGTAGCTGATCAAGTGATTGTTGAAGTTTTTTTTTTTTTGTAATGGTTGTGCTGAACCATGTAGAAAGAAAAAACACTTCTGTCTGTTTTTTAGAGATGGTTCTAAATTATTTGTTTTCAGTAGGGTATAAAACATTTACTCACACATTGTGTTGCTACTTTGCCATGTAAAATAGAACAAAAGACTTGATTTCCTTCCTAAACACCTTGTCTGGTCAAGTTTCTTTATTTAACACATTTTACTTGAAAAACTTAGTAAAAACAAAAATACGGCAAATACATGGCATGAGAAGACCTTTGAATGTGGAAATATGGCATTGTATGTAATACAGTCATATACTTCTGTGGCTGTGATGATGAAATGTTTTCCTCTTTCTTCTGTTCTACAGCACTCAGAGTAGTTAAATGTGCAAAATGCTTTTGGCAGAATTTCAGTCTTGTGCGTTCTTACTTTTAAAACTGTAGCATCACAATATTGTTTGCAGTGGAGACTGTAGCAGTGAGTTTCCATGGCAACTAATGTTTGGTCTCAAGTCAAAGTGTAAAGATTTTCTCTATTTAAATCCCATTTTGCCAATCCACAGGGAATGAGTCGTCTTTAAAAAAGTGGTGTTTTACTTGCTGGACTCAGTGATTCAACACTAGAGTCTTTGTATTCACTGCAGCAGCAGTTCTTTGTTGTTATTTTTATGTGTCCTTCAGACATGTGAATAATATGTGCGTGCTTTAAGCTTCTGCTGCTGACCCACTGCAATATTCTTCCAATCTTTATTTGTCCCATCTAATTGATGGATGAGCCATTCAGAGCCATTCAATTTAATCTTCAATACTGTCTCTTTTCATGAGCCTATATTGTTAGAGATCAGTTTGGGCACATTTGCTCCACGTCATTAGAGTACATTAGCCCGGAGCTAAAAATGTAAACTGACATAATTCTGGGAGTCAGAATGAAGAACAAAGGGATCAATGTTGATGTCATAGTGTTCGTAGTGATGGTGGTGGTGGTGTGAAGCTCACCCAAGCACTTTATTGATTTATGATAATGACTGCTAGCCTGTGATGTGGTCCAGTGTCTGCCCGTGACAGCCTGTGGTCAGAGCACGTTGCCGCCTCGCTGAACTGTGTCACACACTCTTGATTCCGCCTCCCTCCGCCCACCGCGTGTATCGAGCATGTCACTGGAAAACCAGCTCAGTATCCCCAGTGGATGTGGAAACTGACCCATTCAGCAGCAGATTGCAGTCAAGTGTGTCAATGCTTCAAACCGGCCTATCTGTCTTTCCATGTCGGAATTTTGGTCATTCTTTTTCCCCTAGGTGACTAATGGGGGAAGAGTTGTTGTTGTTGTTGTTGTTGTTGTTGTTGTTGTGATTTGTACTGGACTTTTAAAATGGCAAACATTACACACTGTTGTTGGAATTCAGCTACAGGACTCTTGTTGAGCTTCTGTCCCAATAGGGCTGTCATCATAATCAAAGTTTAGTTGCTGATTAACTGGGGTAGAAATAATTGCAATTTAATTCTTTGTTTTCATTTTATGGCACTGATATAAAAAAAATTGTTTATTTATACACATACAGTGCATTTAATGCAGAAAAATAACCTTTATTTAGCACTGAAATGAATAAATAAAAATTGCATCTATTTGCCTTTCGGCTTTGTAAAAACATTGCACAGGGTAGATTTGACATAAATAACTTAAATTTTCTGTTAACTGTACACGTGTTCATGTGAAATTTGTGCTAGGAGCTGGTTCTAGACATTGTTGACATCAGCTAGCCTCATTTCTAAGCTGATTGTCATCTGTATTTGCTAGTTCCTTGATGACATGTAGAGGACCTGGCTTACTTTTTCAACAAAAATCTTTTGCTCCTGAGTTCTTCAGTGCCACTCTTCTACTCTTTTGCTACATCAACAATGAGTTTGCATTGAGATACCTAATATCATCACAGACTCCATGAACGGTATCAATAGAAGTTACACACCTCGAGATGAAGGTTTAAAACTTAACAAGATCACTCACCCCAAATGGTTGAGGCAGATGGCCACCTAACGGGAGCCTGGTTCTGTCTGGCCTTATTACTTCTGGAAAAGAAGTTTTACCTCCTCACTGTTGCCTTGGGCTTGCTCCTGGAGGATTTGTTGGGTTCATTCTCGGTATAGTATCTTCAAGTTCTTGAATTTGAAAATTGGTTTGAGATAATCATATATTATGTTTTATGAAATGCAAATAAAAGTCAGTTGAATTGGAAAAAAACAAAACAAAACAACTTAACAAGATAATTCCAGTCAAGTCTCAAACGGTAGCAAATCATGTAGAAATGGTGATGAAAATATAACATCTCTGTTGGTTCTTAAAAGTGAACAGAGATGATGATCATGATTACACATTATAATTGTTTCCTCATGTGACTGGAAAAAGGTAATTATGTAATAACTGTGCCAGGCCAAGTTCCCAGTCCTTTCTTTAAAGACATTCAATAGCTAGTCATAAGACCTGCCTGCTTTGTTACTTAACATCTCAAATGAAACCTTACACCTCCTCCACTATTAACGGCCGCTCTGGCACGTATGATTTGTGAATGCTTTTACGCAGTATGCATTACAAACCGCTCATTCCCCTGAATAGAAACATGGCAATCTATCCTGCTTTGTTGTGAACCAAAGATCCCCAATCGGGCTTTGATGAGCTCGTAAATTCTGGGCCCATTCTGGGAGCGTGGTGAGGGCAGGCTCCATGATGGCAGAGTCTCTAAAAGGATGATCAGATGGCTTTATTGGGCAGCAGAGTAAGGGCAGACTGTCAGGGGCCTTGTTATTGGCCTGTTTTATCCACAGTCCCCCGAGTGTCGTCTTCATCAGCTCACCACCATCATCGCAGGCTGTCTGCTCCTCTGTTTGAGTAGCAAAAAATGTGTTTGTGCTGTGTGTTTGTGCCCATGTGTGTTTTGTTGGTGTTTACGGGTGGATGGCTCAATAGCTCCATCATACTTCTAACCTCTTCCTGCTCTCCACCTGTCACGCACCATAATGAGGCTCCAAAGACAAGGAAGATGGTTTATGTCTGCATTTATCTGATTCATTGTTGTTTTATTGCCGCTTTGCTCCTGCTTTGTTTTTGAACCTCCAGGCCCAGTCGTTAACAGTGTAATTAATGATTTGTAGCTTAGATAAACACAGTTGTTACTTTGGCATAGCTGCTTGCCATGTGGATTATGAGCTGTCACTGAAAATCCCTTTTGGTCTGTCTGGTCTGTTATTTAGTTTATCTTATGAGCACATATTAGAAATGTGAAAGGTTTAACAAGGTTATTTTATAATAAGCATACAAATCCAGAATTATAAAAAAACAACATATAATTATTAATGTATGCAGAATATATGTGGCTTTAGATATAAAATACAAAGGAATATTAAATAGAGTTAAAATACAAATCATTCCCAACTCATACAGTCGTTGTTATTTATTTGCAATACATTTTTATCCCATGTGATGCACCAAACTAAACTTTTCCTGGTGCAAATCCCGCCCCTTAAAACACATAAATACAATAATAAAAAACAAAAATTAATCCTTAAGTATGCACTATTGAATAGAAAATGCACAAAATCTAGGAACATTTTGACTGTTTTGATTGCCCAGGTGCTTTTATGTTATTTATTACAAGTATCATGCATTTTTATAGATTTTTGCTTTTCTAAGTTAATATAATTATCACCTATATATAGTATGCCAGAACCTCAGTAATTTCCAGCTAAACCACAGGCAATGGGTTAGTTTAGTTGGGGGTTTTTTGTTTGTTTTTTTGCAGTTGAGGCAGAGAAAAGGGAAGTTGACATCCTTAACAATTTCTTGTATTGGTAAGGCAGTAAATGATATTTTTGATTAATTATTGTCACCTTCAAATCCCAGCTTCATTGTCTACATTACTAGTAATGTTTGTCCATATGCAGGCTCTTCAGTTTTCTTTACCAAGTGAAAATAAAAAAAATAATAATAATAAAAAACTTTCAATTTTTAAAACTAAAACAGCTACAATCAGTCAGTGAAATACATTCATTCCTCCCACTGTTGTCACCCTGAGCATGTGGGAGAGTCATCTCAGGGGCCGATTAGTGATGAATATGTAGTTGCTGTTCCCTTCTCATTCTCATCCATTATGTATCAGAGACAGTGCAGCATGAAGGAAACACAGAATAAGGTCATCAGCTGCCATAGTGCAGGAGAAGCACGTGTCAGACTTCCGGTAGCACTGGATTTAAAGTGCCATTTTTGTCCCAGAGTAGGTATTGCTTTCTTTACATAAATATGTTTCAAAGATTATAAAGAATATTTTTGGTTTTTCAGTTTATTTTACTTAGTTCTTCCTACCAGAAATTATTTTAAAAAAGACGTTTGAAGAATTAGAGATTTTATGCACAGAAATAAGGCCAGTAGATTTCATAGTTTATCAGGCGAGGCTCTGCAGGATTTCTGAACTTTTTACTGATGGAGCTGATCTCACCTTACTGGACATCCTGCTTGATTATATAAACCTTAGGGCCTTGAGGATCTGAATTAAACTTTCCGTTTCTACTAAAGGCTGCATGACCAGACTGGCTTGGTGATTAGATGGCTGACTGGCCCTCTCTTATTGATCTCTGTGCGATTTAGCTTCTTAAGAGGCCACCCTCTTTCCAGTTCAGTAGAGATGCTGTGAACAAGGCATCCCTCTAAACTGAAATCATTAAATTATATTGCTCCCGCTCATGTGCCTTCACGGTACATTCCTTTAGTAGAATAGCAACATTTCATTTCCAAATATAAAGTCAGAGTAAAACTGAAACACATACATTTACATCTGATATACACTACTTAATCCTCATTCCGTAGCGGCGTGAGATAATCTGCAGTTTCCATATTTTAGTGTTGCATGACTTCTAATCTTCTTTGCCAATTATTAGACTACTGGTCTCATCAGGTGAAAGCTGCCTCCTCCACAGTTTTAATATGCAAATGCAAGAAATCCTTTTCTTTGCCACGGGCCACCCCCACACTTTGAAAGATTAAATATTCATGATCCCCATGATTACTGTGCTTTATAGTTAGATGATATCCAGGAGTAAGCCTCCAATGCAGAGTGCAGTGCAGCATGGCCTTTAATTTGTTAGGTCGGTGATAGTAAGCATGCTTATAACCTGGTAGTACTGCCACTACTACCCATTCATTCAAAATGTTTGGTTACAGTACGCTCAAAATCATTAAATAATGTACATAATTGAATAAGTCTATGTACAAGATAAGGACAGTATGGGAGGATGGTGAAATGGGAGCATATGGTGGTGATTTTAGCGAGCCTAGATCAGGAATTATGGCTCCCTGGGGTCCCGCTTACATCTATTATTCATGCCTTAGGGAGTCTGATAGCCACTCAACCTATTTTTGGTTACAGTCAGACTTGGGGGTCCTCACTGTAGCCCCTTTTTTAATCTAATCGATAATGTTGAAGCTTTGCAACCACTAATATTTCATTAAAATGTAATTACATAAATCATAATGACATGTAATGGGGAAAAACGTAATTTCTCTGAAGTTTTACTAAAGTCAATATTGCATTATATCTTCTTGCATGTTATATTGTAGGTCAGAGGTTGTTTTTTGTAAGGGTAAGCTTTTGTCCACTGTCCAACACTAATTATATCTTAGAGAGTGATGGATATTCAACTTAATAAATAATAAGTCCTTATGGGTACAAGGTAGCACAGCAGCAGTGGTATTTGAAGCCCATGAAAGCGTGTATTATTTCATAACTGACTGCAATTAGATGCATTCCCATTTAATATAGGGGTATTTCAAGCCTTTATTTGATAACCAATAGTGGATTGGAGACAGGGGGGTAAAAGGGCAGTGAGAGGGGAAATGAACGCTCCAAATGTCACCCAGACCATGAATCAAACCAGCGCCCTAATCACACCATTACTGAGCTGCCATGCATTCTCATTATGTCCTCCTGCTTCTCCAGGTGTGGAGGGGAACCATTGCCAGAATGCGATACCGCCGCATGCGAGCGGCCCTCATCATCCTGCGGGCCTATCGACGCTACAAAGTCAAATCCTACATCCGTGAGGTCAACCGCCGCTTCAAGAACGTGAAGTCAATGAAGGACTACGGCAGGCATGTGAAGTGGCCCACACCTCCAAAAGTACTGCGCAAGTTTGAAGACGCACTCAGGAGCATCTACAACAGGTATACACGGAGATTTAGAAGAACTGAACTTAAAATAAAAAGAAAAAGTAGTGCCAAGCACAACCAACCCCGCCCCTCGCACAAATTGTGGCTTATTTTGACATCGATCCAGCTGATGTCATCATGTCTTTGCATGTGCTGATGTCAGCATATCAATTGCCTCTATATATGTGCCAAGTTTGAAGTAAATTGAAACAAAATTGTTTTTATAGACAAATGAAATCTCGCCCATTTTTTTTTTTTTTTATACTCTTTATTTTAATATTTTGAAACACTTTTATAGTGCATAACAACACTTAATAACAAAAAAAACAAAAAAAACAAAAAAAAAAAAAAAAAAAAAAGGGGGGGGGGACAACCCACACAATAAAACAAGGGGGATGTTGTTCCTTATACATTCGACAGTTTTTCCATACTCAATCTGATATCAAGAATTTCTGTCCTTGAATATGATCCATTTCTCCCATCTTCGCTTGAAAGTTCCCATCTTAATCCTCAGTTGAAATGTTAATTTTTCCATGGAGTATATTTCCTCTATAATGTCCAGCCATTGTTGTAGTCGTAGAGGGTCACTTTTTAACCAGTTCCTTGTGATTACCTTTTTACAGGCAAGAGTTAAAATTTTAAATAAGTAAATGTCTTCTCTTTTAATTATGTCATCAGGTATTAGACCAAGGTAGATAGTCTGGGGGTCCATTGGAATTTTATAATTTAAAATATTCTCCATTGTCTGAAAAACATGGTTCCAAAACATTTGCATTTTTACACATGTCCAGAAGATATGCGAGTGATTGGCATTCATGTGTCCACATCCTCTCCAACATTGCTGCTGTTTTCCCAGTTGTTTGCTTTTAATATTTGGTGTAATAAAGAAGCGAATGAGGTTTTTTCCAGCCAAATTCTCGCCAACCTTTAGAGCTGGTGGATGTTAGCTGTGTTTTGCACATAGAATGCCACTCACTTTCAGACAGGGTAATATTCAGTTCAGATTCCCATTTCGATTTAACATAATATGAATTCACACCATTACATTTTTGTAGACCCTGATATAATTTAGACACAGTCTTAGTGGGTGTGTGTTTGTAAGCTCCTGTAAAGACCTTGATCAGTTCACTGCCCTCTGATAAGTTACTTTTAATCTCTCTGTCAAAAAAATGTTTTACCTGTAAATATCCATACTGATCCTTATCCTCCAAATTATATTGTTTTTTTATTTTATCAAATGATTTAAAAGTTTTCCCCTCAATGAGTGTACAAATGGCTGTTATTCCCTTTTCTCTCCACCTCAAAAATCTATTATCAGATTTAGCAGGGGTGAATTTATCTGACTGGGAAGGCCATACCAGGAGCTTACTATCATTTTCCAAATTATATTTCTTAACAATCACATTCCATATTCTCAATTGTTCTTTTATGATGTCATTATCTCCCTTATATTCTGTGTGTTCTTTACCCCCTAAACAAGTCTGAGGTTGTGAAATGTCTAAATTTAAATCAATATGTTTCCATTTGGCTTGATACTCAGGGGAACACCAATTTACAATACACCTCATTTGGGCTGCGTAGTAATACTGTTTCAGATTAGGTAAAGCTAGACCTCCTTCTAATTTTCCCAACTGAAGTGTTTTAAGTTTTACCCTTGGTTTTGTCCCAGCCCAAATAAATCTAGATACTAATTTGTCCCACGTCACAAACTGAGAGTCAGGGATTCGGACCGGAAGTGATAAAAAGAGATAGAGTAGTCTAGGCAATAGATTCATTTTCACCACCTCTATCCTTGAACTCAAATCTAGTGTTAATGTTGACCAATTTATTATATCTTTCTGTATTCTATTATTTATTACCTTGTAATTTATCTCATACAGTCTATACAAGTCTTGAGTGATTAGTATCCCCAAGTATTTTATTATTTTTGTATCCCACTTTAATTTATATTTATGCCTGATGGTTTTACTTGGAGTATAATTTATACCCAGTATTTGCGTTTTTAAAACATTCAGTTTGTAACCTGACATTTTCCCAAAATTTTCTAAAACTGTCATAAGTTTAGG
This sequence comes from Sphaeramia orbicularis, assembly GCF_902148855.1. Taxonomy (NCBI): domain Eukaryota; kingdom Metazoa; phylum Chordata; class Actinopteri; order Kurtiformes; family Apogonidae; genus Sphaeramia; species Sphaeramia orbicularis. The sequence goes on along the minus strand of NC_043975.1, from coordinate 25,930,451 downwards.
AAGTGTTGAGTTCGGGTTTTGAAGGAAGGCGATAACATCGTCCGCAAATAATCCAATTATATGTTCCTCTTTAGCCAAATTTATTCCTTTCAGGTCTTTATGTTGTCTGATTTCTTGAGCTAACGGCTCAATAAACACTGCAAAAAGTGAAGGACTCAGGCAACACCCCTGTCGTGTGCCTCTATAAAGTTTAAAGCTGTCCGTAAGTTGTCCATTAATCTTTATCCTAGCAGATGGGTCACTATAGAGAGCCTGTATACACCTAATGAATTGGTCATTAAAGCCCATTCTTTCCAATACTTTAAAAAGAAAAGGCCAAATAACCCTATCAAACGCCTTTTCTGCATCCAGGCTGACCAATGCTGCGTTTAGATTTTGTTTATTGGCGTATTCAATAATATGGAGGGTTCGTCTGATATTGTCCTGTGTTTGTCTGCCTTTAATAAATCCTGTCTGGTCCTCATTAATTAGGTCTGGTAAGTGAGATTCAAGTCGTTTAGCAATTATAGAAGTGAATATTTTATAGTCTACATTCAATATAGAGATCGGCCGATAAGATTCACATTGTTCTTTATTTTTTCCTTCTTTTGGGATCACTGAAATTACTGCTTCTTTCCATGAAGGTGGTATCTTAGCCTCTCCTAGTGTCCAGTTTAGTGATTCCAGTAACACTGGGGCTAGATCCTCCTTAAAGATCTTATACCACTCATTAGGGAAGCCATCACAACCTGGGCTTTTATTATTTTTTAGTTTACTAATAGCTTTATCTAGTTCTTGTCTTGTGATCGGAGCTGTTAATTTAGTATTCTGTATATTGCCTATGGAGGGTAGATCTAGCTTTGATAAATATTGTTTGATATTATCTTCATCCACAATTTCAGATTGGGAGTATAAGGACTTGTAGTATTCTCTGAATATGGTTTCAATTTCTTCTGGATCACAAACTGTTTTATTACTTATTGGGTCTCTAATCTTATGTATTGAATTTTTAATTTGTTGTGACCTAATTCGTTTTGCTAAAATCTTTGTTGCTCTGGGACCTGATTCAAAAAAAGTTTGTTTTGCAAATCTCAATTTCTTTTCTAATTCACCTAAAAGAATTTCATCTATTTGGCCTCTAACTTCTTTTATCTTGTCTGTAACCTGCTTATCCTCTTCCTTTTGATGAAGTTTTTCTAGCTTCCTCAAATCTTCTTGTAATTTATCATATTTTAATCTCCTAGTTTTATTTAGATATGCTGTTCTTGAGATCAGCTTCCCTCTCATTATTGCTTTGATTGTGTCCCATAATATTGTTGGTTCTATTTGGTCATCTTTATTATCTTTTATACATTCACTAATTTCTTTTTTAATTTCCTTTCTTGCAGTCTCATTATTCAGTATACCAATATTCAGTCTCCATAATGTGTTTTTAGCTCTGTTGTTCAGATGTATAATTACTTCTATTGCTTTATGGTCTGATATGTCTGCAGTGTTTATTGAGCACCCCCTCACCCTATATCTATCTGTATTATTCATTAGAAAATAGTCTATTCTAGAGTGTACCCTGTGGGTAGCTGAGTAGTGTGTGAAGTCCTTCTCTGACTTGTGGAGGTTTCTCCAGACATCAAACATGTCAAATGTTTTGATTAATCTATTTAAGTCTTTTGACATATGCGATTTATGTTTTCTCTTACTTGTTGTATCTACAGAATAGTTGAGAATTGTATTCCAGTCACCACCACAAATTAAGATTCCCTCACTTGATGAAATCATCTTGTCAAAGAGAGAATTTAAGAACTTCCTGTCGCTCTCAGGGGGCACATATACATTGACCAAAGTAACCAAAACATTATCTATTTTGCCTTTTACCATAACATATCTTCCTTCTTTATCTCCTTCTTCTTTTAAGAGTTCAAAATTAAGAGCTTTAGATATCAAAATAACCACTCCTCTTTTCCTGCTGTTTTTACATGAACTGAAAAGGGAGTGTGAGTACCCAAACTTTTTTAATTTATTATGTTCTTGTTTTGGCATATGTGTTTCCTGGAGAAAAATAATCTGTGATTTGTCCTTTTTCATCTTGATCATTACTTTACTCCTTTTAACTGGGTTCCTCAGCCCATTCACATTCAAGGAAGTAATTCTTAAATTATGCAGCCCTGTCATTCAGTTTCCACATAGTAACAGTCACCCCTGTAATGAACATTTGTAAAACTATGTGAACTATAATACATATATAAAAGAAAAAAACAAACCTCCGTAAGGGGAGGAGACTATGCTCCCTCCAACTGACCCCACTGGAGGGTCGAGGGTAAATCCTCTCATAAGGAGAGGGCCCTGAAACAGAAATGGTTACTAAGCCTAATAATAGAACTACAACCATCCTATGAGTCCAGCGTTTCTATTGTGATATCTAGACCCGCTTTTCCCAGTCCCGAGATGTCATATCATTAAGGCCAATACAATAATCACATATAATTCTTAATTGTCTTAATTACCACACCATTTTCCATTGATTAGACTCTGATCTTACTCGGCGATATGTCTCTGGAACTCCTGCAGTTTCTCTTTCGCTCTCTGGGCTGCAGATGATCTGTTCTCCTGACGACCTGTCATCTGCTGTTGTCCCAATATGTTGATCAGTCGTGACTTTGTGTTCTCCCCTTCCTCCTTCTCTGGTATCTCTACGGTGTAGCCACGGCTCAGCAGCTCTCGTCGTACCTCCCGTGCGTCGCTGTATGTGCGGGTCCCGGTGTCCCAGTGGATCCGCATATTAGTGTATGGAGTTTGGAAACGAACTCCTTTCTCCTTCAGTATTTTCTTGATTGTGTTATATTCGCGACGCTTTTTGACAATTTCAGCCGCGTAATCATGGTCGAAGTAGAGGGCTCTGTTTCCTTGTGTTATTTTCCCTCTTTTCCAGGCTTCTCTTAAAACCAGTTCCTTTGTTGTAAACTCCTGGAAGTTGATAATGATCGGTCTGGGTGGATTTTCGGGTCGGGGCTTCTGTGCTAGAGACCGGTGCGCCCGCTGAATTTTCAGATCCAAATCTTTCAGCAGTGGTAACTCACGTTTAAGGAGATCTGTAATGAACCGGGACACCGAGTTTCCTTCTTCTCCCTCCGCAACTCCAAAAATTCGGATGTTGTTCCGACGAGATCGTGACTCTAGGTCCGTAAGTTTAAGTTGCAGGGCCTCTTGTTTTTCCAGACAGGTGCTGAGCACCTCTGTCACCTCCTGCGCCCAGTCCTCCATTCGTCCCACTCGTGTCTCCGCTTCTTCCACTCTGTCCACCAGACTCTGCACTTCCTTCGTGATGGTGTCAAGTTTACTTTTAAGTTCTTGGCCCAATAAGTTGATTTCTTGTCTCAGACTGTCATTATCTCCTTTTAGTTCGGTTTTAAGATCGTTTATAGCACTCACAATGTCGGCCGAATTTATGCTCGTTCCGGGGTTCTCCTGGGCAGAGCATGTGTCTCTGCTAGCTAATTCTGCAGTTTTCGTTCCAGCGCTGGTTTTATCTTGAGTTTTTGGCATTTTCTCCTCGTTTATTTGGCCTTTTGTTGTTCTCTTCCCACTCATCTTAATAGTTTTCTTCATAAAATTAAGTTGTCGAGTTTTTAATGAGGGGGAAAGTAGCTAATCTGGGAGAGCGTTCTCAGATGCGTCTGACTACTCCATTAGCTAACCGGAAGTCGAAATCTCGCCCATTTTAAGTAAATGGGAGAAAAAAAGATATAAAAAAATTCATAAAAAATTTTAACTTTGACCTACTTTTCCCAAAATATCATCACATCTATTCTGGGTCACTGGCAATCTATAAACCCAATTCAACCAATAGTTTTGCTGCTAGAGTGTTAAAATAAAGAAAGACACAAACAAACAAACCAAACCAAAAATAATACCCCTTGCCTCCCCTTCGGGGGTTGGGGTAATAAAAGATGCATTTAAGACAGTGGTCATCATTAGATAGCAGCATCATTCTTTCTTGAGCCAGAGTTCCTTTTATTTTTTAAACAGGCCTCATCAAATTCTTACTGCCATGAAGTAGCTGGCTAAATGGATTATCTTGAAATGGTATTTATTAGTCACTAACTTAGATAATATTTGTTTAGATAACATCACTTTATCTATAGCCCTTAGGACTCTGAGGTTTTTAACCTCCTAAGACCCAGCTATGGGTTTTCTGTCCACATTTGTGGACAAGAGTTTCACAGCTTTATACAAAAAAAAGAAAAGAAAACTGTCCACCACAAAGGACATTCCATAAAAATTTTAAAAACTGCATCTGAAAAAACTGTTGCATCATGATGTTTCCAATATAGGCACTTATTTAATAAAAAAAAAACAAAAAAGCTTGTACTTTGCTGACATTTCCTGGGTCTTAGGAGGTTAATACTGTACTTTAAAAGTTAAAAAAAAATATTTGCAATGCCAATGTTTGGTATAATTCTTAATTCAGCATATGCAATGTTATGGAAATCTATTTATCCACTTGTAATATTAACATACTAGACTAAACACAAAAACAACAACCGGTCTGAAAAAATATGCGTCATTTATTATCAGAAAGAGTAATATTTTCAGTGAAACATTTTAATAGCTGAACATGTAAACACAATTTCTAAATGTGAACATATAGTTGTGACAAATTCAAGCTATAAACAATGACACCGGTATGTGCAGACTGAGATTTAGATGTGTTTCTCTTGTACATTCAGATAAAAGCAGATAAATGTTCTTGAGGGTTGAACACAAACGATAGGCTCCTGTAAAGACATCATCATGGCTTTTCGTGCTGATGGGACCTTATAAAGAGTACAATTAGGAACCATTCATTCATCCTGTTTGTACTGGGTGAAAACCAGTCAGAATCAGAATCACAATCACCTTAATTCGCCAAGTATCTTCGAAAGAATACAAGGAGTTTTACTCAGTTTATTTAAAACTATGCTCTCTCTGTACAACATAATAAACAAGCACTAAAAAAAACACAACTAAAATGGAGTATAAATAAGTTTTAAAAAAAATACCTTTTGTACAAAAAGTGTGTAAACATTTATATCAAGTAGTGCAATTAAAAAAATGTGCATGGAAAAAAATGTGGAAGGGGACAGAAAGAGCAGATAACAGGTTGAGGTTGTGCATATGAATATTGTTATATTGCAGGTTTAATTGTTCATCAGTGTGATGGCTTGGGGGAAGAAACTGTTCTTATCTCAAACAAACTGCTCTTCAGTTAAAAATGTTAGCATTTTTTTTTTTTCAGTCAGAAATTACAGGTGGAAAACCCTGAAGTATATATTTTTAATTGCTTACCCTTTTTGGTTGCACTAAAAGTAGATCTGAGCCAGAAACAGAAGAGAAAGATTGGCCTCGAGTGTAATTTTACATCCAGATGTGTCCGTTTGTAGCAACTTACACATGTTTCCTTTTGCCTCTGGCTCACACTGGGCATTGATTTTTCTTCCACCATCAAAGATGCATCACTGTCTTTTATCCTAACATCTATTTGCCTGCTTTTTTTGAGCACCGTTAGAAAATAGCCTTCCTACAGAATAATGTTGGCTGTCAGGATCAGTGAGTGAAAACAGAAGGACGGTACAGCTGGGGTCTCTGAGTCTTATGATTCACCCCAGTAACCAAAACCTTGACAGTAAAAGTCAGTTATTCTCAGCTCTTAGTTTGTTCTTTGTGTTTGTGTTCTCTTGTGTTTACCTCCAGGTGGTGGGCATGGACGCTGATCAAAAGCCTTTCTCCAGAAGAGGCGCTGCAGGTGAGGGCCAAGGTAGCCAGCTTGGAGGCGCTGAAGGGCCAGAGGGCTGACTTGGGGCTGCAGAGGGCCTGGGAAGGAAATTACCTGGTGAGTAAGAGGGATTAGAGGCTCTGTGAATGGGATGGGTGAGATATTATCAGTTTATAGCAGGGAAAGGAATAGAACACAATAATAAACACTGGCTGTAGATGTTCCTCCTTGTTCTTTTTGTATCAGTCTTTCTGATGGAAGACTTTGGTACAAGGCATAGTACACGGTCTTAGAAACATGCAGACAGACTCATAATACTGTGACTATATTTCTTTCTTTATTTAAGGATCCCTGTTCATCTCTACCAAAGTAGGGACTATTCTTCCCGGGGTCCATTACCAATATTAAAGTATTACAATTTTTACATTTACAAAGCACATAGACAGAAAACAAAAACAAAAAAAAACAGGAATTATATTAACTTAGCATTGTTTCATTGTTGTTTACTGATGTCTTAAGATTTGTTTTAAAGACAACATGATTACTTATCAATCTAAAAAATATTACAATTTATACAGCTATTGCTTATATCTATACTGTGTCAGTATTAATAGTAGGATAAAGCCTTACACAACTGCACAGAAAAATAGCAGCAATCCTATTTTCCCATTTGTCAAGGTCAAGTTTATTTGTATAGCATATTTGCAACAATGCAAACTGCCCAAATTGCTGTACAAGGATTTAGGTAAAAATTTGAGATATAATAAAACTAATAAAAATATATAGGTATAGTAGATAAGATACACTAAAACTGCTAAAACAGATACATAGTTATGAAATAAATAGTATCTAAAAATACAACCAGAAGATAAAACTAATAAAAGTCACATACTTGTATTAAAAGCCAGTGCAAATAAGTGTGCCTTTAAAAAGAGATTCAAGGTTATAAATGTGATCGATCAAGTTTTATTCTGCACAATCGCATAATTTTAACAACATGTATGGTACTGCACAAAACCCTTGGGCCACATTAGCTTTGTCATCTCAGCACGGTTGTAATGACCAGACTTTGGCATTTGTCCATCTCTGTTTCAAGATAGATATAACTGGAGTGTGCAGGAAATACAAAAAGAGCTTTGAAAGATCTGAGAAAAATATGAATATTACAGAAAAGACAGGGAAAAAGACAGCACAATTGTAAAGTATAACTCAGAGAAAACATTATTCCAAGACAGTTGACCCAAGAGAGTTCAAGGTTTACTAAGTATAAATGGAACACTTAATACTGACTTTTACTTGTAGATTTAGTTTATTTTTTAGTATGTGTGTTTTAAATATTGCGCACATATTTCCTGCATTTTGTTGTTGTACCTTGAGGTACATATATATGTAAACTCCTTACAATCATGCAAAGAACTTTACTTAAGGTGGTTTAACACGGAACTCTTTGTTTAATATACATTAATATCTAGTCTTAATGTTGCAATACATTCTGCATCTGATTGAGGTGTGTAATTATTTCTACTCTACTTTTGCATGTGATGAAAACACAATGAAGATAATTACCTTTTCAGATATGTTATTTTATGTATGTAGTGTGTCAGTCTAGTATTAGTAATCAGTCACACATATGAAGAACTACTGACCCACTTGGTGAAAACAGCATATGCCATTATTACAATGTATTGATTTATTGGGTATTATTCTTGATTATGGAAAGAAATTTCAGGATTCCCAGGATCGTTTTCTGTGTCATGTATCGGCTGCACATTCATTGACTATTCTGAGATTTTATTCCATGTCCTGTTTCTGTGATTTCTATATGCATTGCTTGTTGTTACATTGTTTTGCTTTGTCTGAAAAATCAGCACCGGTTGTTGTGATCGAAAAGCCATGTCACAACTTGAGCAAGAGTGTGTGTTAACAGGTGTTGTGTTTGTTGTGACTGACAGAAGAGAGACAGACCGGATACAGCCGCGTCATTCACATTAGTCTCCAGTGAGCTGCAACGAAAGGACAAATTTATGAGAGTTCTGTTCTCCTGCAATGTTCGAAAGGTAGGAGGCTGAACGGTACACACACATACACATTACATACACAAACAAACCCAACTGCTCCTAGTTTATACCATCTCCCTGCAGGGTGTTTAGAGGTGTGTGTGTTTGTGTGCATTTATCCTGGGGGGTGAATAATGAGGAGCTTTGTATTTCCCAGATCAACCGTTTCCACAAGGCAGAAGACCGAGCTGTGCTCATCACTGACCGCCACCTGTACAAGATGGACCCCCTGAAGCAGTACAAGCCCATGAAGAGCATCCCCCTTTACAACGTAAGGCTCCTCCTTTAGTCAAAATCAGGGATGTAAACACAGGTGGTCTCTTGTTTAATGGTACATTAATGCAGGTTTATAGACGTATTAGCCTAATAGGAAATTATGTACTTTTCCAGTGACAAAAAACAAAACAATTATTATGGGTCGTTTTTACTCAAGAGCAATTTATGCAAAATTGCTCCTTGATTTTTCAATAAATCAAATTGCCGTTTAGGAAAATTGGATGGGTTGCTGTTGAGCACTTGACTGAAAAATAAATTATAGATTAAAACAGGACATTTTTTATAGCCTTGAAATAAGTTTTTTCCAAATATTAAATAAACCCACTCCAATTACATTAACATTCTTTTTCAGATAATGTTTTATTTTCCTTTTCTTCTCATCCTGTTTATTTTTAGCCTGAGACCAAAAAAAATCCTATTTTGTGTCTTGAATTTATAAAATGCATCATGAATTGCCATAATGTCATATTTTTACAGACTTTTCCACCATCAAAGCAGTATATCTGGAAGGGTCTTCTTGCATCGTTTGTCATTTTACATCCATTTCATCTTGTTATGTTTTGTTTTTTTCACCCTGTTGCATATTTTACATCTTGTTTCATATGTTACACCTTATGTCACTTTTTTCTTGTTTCATCTTTTATGACTTTTTTTTAAATATTTAATGTAATTTTTGTCTTTTATAGCCCTCTGCATTTCACATTGGTTAACATTAGGAAGCCCTTCTAGAGAAGAAATTTTTATTTATGATATATCATTATATCATATTAATTAGAAAAATGAATTCACGTTATAGTATTGCTATCTGTTACTGTCGACTCCAAAATCAATTTTTTCTAAAAATAAAAAAAAAAAAACTACTCTTAACCAGTATTTTCTAAATATTAGATAGAGGTCTTAGATGACCTGTTACTGAATAACAAAAGAATTTATATTATTCTTTGTTGCAAAAAATGGTTTATAAATATAGGTGAAGCTTTGTTGAAACTTTTCTTGGTTGTTTTTTTTTTTCACAGCAGTAACTTTGTATCCTAACTAACACTTATTCAGCTGTCATTTATATCCCATATCATATAAAACAATAGGAAACCAATTTGCGTGGCTTCCTGATGCTTTTGCGAGGATGGCAACTCATTATTTTACATAGACAGAATCATCTCTGATTTCCCACCAGCCTGTGATCCTGTGGCAACATGTCAATATGCAAAATCGCCCTGCAAGCTCTACAATTGGCTAGTTTTAATTTATATTCACACTGTGATAGGTCCATTAAGGCTGCAACATGCACACAGCGCATGAGGCTGTTTCCATGGCAAATGTGTCCTGTGTGCCTGTGTGTGTTTTGACTTAACAATATGTTCTACAGTTTTTACAGGCTCATAATGTTAGTCACACACATGGTTAATTCATATTTTAATCTTTATATGCCTTTTTTTGCTTTCTTCATCTTTTACTTAACACTTTACTTCCAAGCTTTAAAGCTAATTTGACTAATTTGTGCCCCTTCTGATAAAAAAGAAAATTTGAGGACAAAATAAAAATGCTTTGCAAAGCTTGTTCTCCAAGACCAAATCAACATATAAAAATATATATATTTGAAGTAATTAAGATGCTGAATTTCCCATTTAAGAAAACAAAAGCAGAAAAGAATGCAGTATTTTTATTAACAAACTTCCTGGTTATTTATCCATCTACACTGTGATAGGAAAAAGAAAATACTTACACAGAATTGGTTGACTGACCTTGGAGGCGGGACAGAAATGAGGAGGGAAGCGAAGGTTTAATACATTAATCTCTGAGGCAGATGTGTGTCTGTCATCTGGTGAAATGAAGGGGGTCTGAAACTGGAGTGCTGTGACAACTGTGACAAGACACCCCAGTGTTCAATCTGACAAAGTGACAAGAAGGAATTAGAAAGCTCGGGCATGGACACCTAAACCTGTATCGCTGCATCTGGAAATAGAGAGATGAAGCTGAGACAGATGGTGTCAGAAAAAACCTGAAATATGAGTATATGGCAATTTTACTCAGAAATAACTCACATTTACTGAAACTCGCACAAAACACGTTTATGGATGGGGATCAATCCCAAGGCATATGGGAAGGCATGAGGTTTGTAGGAGGGTGAGGAGGCAAAGAGGTTTGCATCTTTCACACTCTATCAGTTCAGAAGCAACATTTATACAGTAGACATAGAAATATGCTACAGCTTTGTACAATAGCTACAGATATGTTGAAGAGTGGATATTATACATTCGAAGGGTTTTTTTTTTTATCTGTTTTGACTCTAGATGAGTTCTAGATGTTAGTAGTTTAATATGATATGAAAAACCCAAATGTGTGACAGGTGCAGTGGACAGCAGCAGAAATTGAAGAAAATGAGCAAAAAACTGTCACACACACTTACAATACCGAAGCGTTGTACTTTCATTTGTGTCAGGTATAAAGCAAAAGTCTTATAGTTGTAAAAGATCGAATGAATATGATCACAAATTTGACTCTAAATACAGTTTCTGTTCATCTTCTATTCACTCCTCCTATTTCAGTTATTACAAGTATTGCCTTATCAGACTCTTTGCTCAGTAAATATCCAGATGCAGGCATCAATGAGTGTGTGATGGTGAAAAAGTGTAAAAATGACAAGTAAGAATTAGAGAAAGAAAGACGCATGGTGACGAGGTGAAAAAGGAGGATATAGTGATAGAGATGTAGGCTGAGAGCCACAGCAGCGTGACATAGAGCAATCGATCGGAGAAGGTCAAACAGAGGGGAAAGCTGTTAGCTCATTGTTGATTAGCGCTGATAGGCTAACACTACACCATCCTCTTGGCTGCCCTATACTGTTTATTTACTGCTGCTCTTGCAGGGAAGCAAGAGGGGAAAGGCAGGCTGATAGATGGCTAGTGCTACTGAGGAGCCAACGACTGTCTGCCAGAGGATTTATATGCCAATTAATGCCTGCGCTGCAAAACTGAGATCATTACACTGCATAAGTGTATTCTCATGGTGACTCTATGAATCTTTCGTTAATAAAACAAATATTGTAGAAGGACTGGTGGACTATTTGGTCTGCTCCTTCTCTCACCATTTCTTCTCTCCATGTTGCATTTTCCTTTTTTTTTTTTTTTTTTTTTTTTTTTATTCCTGCATCCTCTACCCATCCCCACCTCTCTCCTCTCCCTATGTATTGCTTTTTTCCCCCTGTCTTTGCTGCTTCTCTCTTCCCGTTGTTGTCATGCCAACTTCCCAGGAGACATTGTTGTCATGGATACCGAGCGGCAGGGCAGATCAGCTGATGTCTGGTGTCGTTCAGGCATGTGCACAAATCGCTCTCCTGTATGTGCAGCCTTTTCCTCCTATATCACTGTAAAGCTTATTTCTGACCCCTCCGGCTCACATTCTCTTCATGCTCCTTCTCTTTTTCTCTTATTTTTGTTTTTTCCTCTTCATTTGTTTCAGTAAAAAAATTTTTCTATACTTAGAAGAAGTAGAGGGTCCCTGACGTCTGCTGCTTTTCTAAGTATGCATATTCATCAGCATACATGAGATCAGGGCAAGGAGCTGATGAAGCACAAATTATATGTGTTAATAAATTCACACATCCTGGAGGAAACTTACAAGGGGCATTTTTTTTTTTTTTTTTTTGCCCTGTAAACATGGCTGGTTAGTTCACACCGGGAAAACCTGCAGCACTCAGCCCATTCAATTATATTCATTTAATTACAGAGCCTCTCACTGCTTGTCCCCTCTATCATTACTTTGCTGCCGGGACATGTTATATAACCAATCATTTTTTTTGAATAGGAATAGAAAGAAAGCGTTTGAGTCATGTCCTCATGAAAACTATGCTGTGAGTGAATTTAAAAGAGAGTGCTCTTCACAATTAAAATGATGTTTCTGTCTGTACTTTAACAAACTGCCCATATTCCACTTCTAGTCATTCATCAGCTGTTTTCCCACACTAGACTTCAGGACAGAGGTCTTCTATCAGAAATCAAGAAAAGAAAAAAAGCATTTATGTTAAAATTTTGTAGCAGATTGAGTACTTTGAAAGGTATAATATAATACAATATTTCTTCTGGTAAAATGAACAGGCCTATGTCAAACATTTTTTGGACTTATACCGTATCAAGTGTTTCCAATAATTTTTGACGTAAAGGAAATCCGTCAGTTTCAGTCTAACGACTTTTTTCATTTGGGCTCCTCACAACAGCATTATATCCCCTTTATTAACATTATTTTCAAAATCACTGACTGTTTTATTAGAATGAAATGCGTTGTATACATAAATATTAAAAAACAGCATGTGAATACCTCATCTGGTAACATGGTTTCTGTCTGAGTCTCCCATGATCCTCCATGACATTACAACGTATTCCACGTTTTTTATAGAGGGACCTATAGTCCCATATTAGCATTACAGATATCGCCTCAGTGTAAAAAAAAAAAAAAAAATGCTTGACCTTATAAGCAGCCGACAAAACAATCTCCCGAAGGTCAAGAATGAAATTGTCAATTATATTCATAAGTAAAACAGAGTGGTGAAGTCCTGCACCTTTGGGTTGTGCCCAGTGGGACTTTATTTTAATAGAAATTGGTATTGTAGTCTTTTTTTTTATCTGGTTTTAAATATACTATCAGTTATACCAAAGATGTATGTAACTCTTAAAGAACATTTTAAAAGATTAAGAAAGTCATAGTTCATTGAAAACCTATTGAAGTATAAGAATGTAAAAACAGGTGCTGTGAATAGAGAGACTACACAGCAGAAGGTCGTGGAGGTAACATCATCATAACTTTCTCTCTCCAGTCTGCTCAGTCTGCAGCTTCATCATGGCCAGACTATAGTGATTTTTTATTTTTTTTTAATTTAAATACTTTTTCACAAACTGGTGGTTGCTTATAATGACTTGATGACAATACTGTTGAGGGTCCCAAGGAATTGTAGTGCCAGTCACATGTTTGTGGATTGTGGTATACGGCATTTATATTATATTTATTCATTCATGTGCAGAGATACAATATTATTAAACTCACTTGTACAAGCCCTGGTTTGTCCCAAGATTAGTTCTGTAAGGTTTACATCTAAAATGTGGTCTCACTGGCAATCGAGCCTTTATGTATAAGCGACATATGGATTTATACTATTTCTTTTTTTTTTCTCTCTCTCTCTCTTTTGTTTTATCTTATCCTGCAGACCAAGTTTTGTGTCCTTATTAAAGCTTGAATGAATGAATAACTGAAATTTTCCTGGTCGTTCTCGATGAACAAGGTGAAACACATCGAGGTAACAGTCAGTTTGGTGTTGATGATGATGTATATCTTGTCTAACGAGAGACGCAGTCCACTGAGTTTATTTGACTATTTTTGACTTTTAAAATAATCTTTTAATTCGACAAATATTAAATGTGTAAAAGGTAAATGTTTTTTCATTGCTGTTCATATTTTTTCCTGAAATTAGGTCCCATAGAGTGCAATGGAAGGAGCAGGACTCTATTTTATTTCTCTATTTTGTTTGATGTTGTCAGTTTATGCTTTTTATTGTCTGTAAGGTGGCCTGGGTGACTTGAAAGGTGCCACCAAATAAAATGTATTATTATTATTATTATTATTATTTGACAGATAAATCCACTAAATCCCCTTATTTTAACTCGCAGCTTTAAAAAATAAACTGTGATTTGTCCAAACCTATTCAGTAGTCCCTTTGTGCAGATCCTTTGAGTTAACTACTATCCCCAGTCTTGGTTCTTAAAAATCCTTTAAATGCTGTAATGGAATAATATAATTTCAGAGTTTTGTCATACTAGTGTGGACCAGTCAGACAAACACTTGAACAGATGTCTGGGCAGATAAATAGCTCTGGCAAATTTCGTACTCGGGGTAAAACTGATTTGGTGAATCAAGACAGAAAAATTAAACAAGGAAACGAATCAGAATGTATCATTACCCAACTCATTAGAACACCGACTGTCGTTCCAATCAATTAAGCCTTTAATATAAATGTAAATGTAATCGGCTCCTTGTAATTAACTGTGGGTTGGTAGCAAGACAGAGAAGCAAGGCTTTGGGCGTTAATTCATGGTGATTATGTGAAGTGTCATGTTGTAGCCAAATAAGCTAGCTGGTTGCTTAGCCTTGGGTAGGAACCTGTCTCTCCCTGTCGTCCCCTGATGGAGGAAGAGAACAAATGTGTCTCTGCATTGCACTCGGGTGAAGGGATATTAATGCACCTGACTCGCTGCCTGCTGGCTGTTTCCTCACTACACACTGCCTCGGTTCAGCTTAAAAAAGATAGATTAGGAGAGAAATAAATGGCTAGAAACCTAAGGGAGGGAAGAGCACCATGAGCAGAAATGGGATAAAGGGAAGAAAGATGCAGTGTAACAGAATAAAAGGAAAACAGGGGTAGAGGAGCTAATGAGAGCAGGCAGGACTCCTCCTCTACAGATGTGTTTACCTGTGAACATATTGGTTTATTCCTGTTGTGTGTACTTTGATGCTAAAGCTAAACCATCCAACCGCGAGGCTGGGATTCCCCTCTCAGCCCTGCTGGTCTTCGCCGGTTTATGGTTTGGCAGCTTCGATTAAAAACGTTTGATTTGTCCTTTGGGATGCTCTTCCTTTCATCATTACTGCTGATTTAAGCCTGGAATGTGAGAAGTCACACACACCGATAATCTACAGATATTTTTTTAAGGCTTGTTTGATCTGTGTCTTTTAACTTGATAAATACAAGGCTGTAGAGATTTTCTTGTCTTACTCTTCACATGTTTGGTTCTTTAAAGCTAAACCATATGTCTAAACCCTAAAATCCTTACAGATGAACAGATGAATACACCAGTTGATAGACTGTTGCTTTGCCAAGAACCCAAATGATGCCATGGCCTTTGGGGTGCGCCAACGCATATTTTCTACTATGCATTTACATCTGTGCTTGCATATGTACAATCTAAGCGTATTTTCACAAACCATGTGATGTCAGTCTATTTCTTCACGTATTTTCCTGCTATGTTTGTACATATTTATATTTAGGATGAAGCTGTTATCAACCGTGGACAAATCCAACAATGTGATCCAATATTCACATATTTGCAGTACCAGTGTCTATTGTTTTGTAAGTCATTATGTGGGAAAGTTAAACAGATTTTTAACAAAAATGTGCTGCATTCATATGATTGATTACACTTCGCAAGTAAATGTTTGTCAACAATGAAAAGATAAAATAGCCTACAATTGTTTAGAAACTTATGAATCCCTCCAGTTTTACGTAAAAAGAGAAAGGAAATATTGTTGAAATATACTGCCTAACCAAAAAAACACAATATTCTGCCTTAAGTTTTTTTTTTAATTAAAGTTGTTATTTTATTTTGTAATTGAGTATTTACATTCACATACACATATAACATTTTACAATGTTGTTTTTCTATTTTTCTTTTTTTTTTCTTTTCAGAAAAGAACAGAACAATCTATCTGTACTATTATTTTCCTGTGTATATCTCCAGTACCTTCACTTCTTGGTTTCTTATCTCTTTTTTTTTTGAACAACAGAACATTAATTAAAAAAATAAAAACAACTGTAATATAGTAGCTAAACAACAGTGGGTGTCACCTTTTGTTCCTTTTTAGTGTTCATAAAGTCCATCCATGGTTTCCAGCATTCCTCAAATTTGTCATGTTCTAGTCTTAATGCAAATGTGAGTTTCTCTATCAGGGAAATTTCTTTAACAAGTTCTATCCAGTCTTCTAATGTGGGTAATTTGTCAGTCATCCATTTTCTAGTGATTACTTTCTTGCCAGCAACCAACATTATATTCAACAGATATTTTGTAGGAAATCCTTTTATACAGTCTGCCTTAAGTTTTGATAATGCAGCACATTTGCTGTGGTATTGTTTATGTCACACATTGCCTATACAATATCACACAACATTTATTTCTGTCCAATGTTACAATAATTTTCCCCCAAGTTCTTGAATGCATGATGGGAGATAAAAACTGCTGTGTAAATACTTGGTCATTCAGTATATTCAGGTAGGTAACTGACCTCATTCTATGGATGTAACAATGCTGGAAGTTGACCTGACCAGTTGTAGCAACCCCAGATCATAACACTGCCCCTACAGGCCCGTACTGTAAGTGCTAGGCATGATGGGTAATCACTTCATCAGCCTCTCTTCTCGCCCTGATGCCCCCATCACTCTGGAATCGGGTCAGTCTGGAGTCATCAGACCACATGACCTTTTTCTATTGCTCCCAAGGGGCAAAGGCCTTAGCTCCAAAATGAAGCTAATGTGGAAATATCTTCACAAGCTACTGGTTTCTAACTGGCATTTCAGAAACCAATGGGTGACGTCACAGTTACTCCATCTACTATACACAGTCCAATATTTATGCTCCCTATCAAACTGATGGTTGTTAAAGAAATGAGAAGTTACAAACTGTATCAAATACTACCACTTACAGCAGGAGCATATTAATTACCGCAGTTATTATCCAATGGAAGGCTCTGAAATATTTGCTTATTAAATCCAAATACTCACTTTTTTGGATTGACAGTGCAGTATTTATGCAGAATGTAATTTCTTATTTGATTTGACGGTTTAAACGCATTTCAGTGAAGTTTTGTTCAAAGTATATGTTATTCTGCACATTTTATCAAGGTTTTTACATTTTTTGTAGGCAAATTAATGTTGGGTCTGATGATCACTTAAGTTTGTTGTTTGTTACCAATAATAAGTTTGTGAAAATTGTCTTTGTCTAGCCATAATTTGTATTGCTATTTAAGTTTTAAGTACCCAGTTTGCTGTGTTTGACTGCACATGTCCTCTCTTGCCTTGCCCCAGGTGACAGGAGTGAGTGTGTCCCCTGGGAAGGACCAGCTGGTTGTGTTCCACACCAAGGACAGCAGGGACCTCGTGGTGTGCCTGCAGGGCATGGTGCCTGCCAATGAGAGCCGCATAGGGGAACTTGTTGGCACCCTGCTTAGCCACTTCAAGAGGTAAGAGCAGGAGTCAGCGAGTGGTGGTACATGTGATAGAACGAGATCAGCATGTACAGTACGTGACACATGGCCGGTTTGTAAGGCAAGGCAGATTTATTTGTTTAGCACAATTCATACACAGAGCAATTCACAGTGCTTTACAAAAATTGAAAAGAGACAGGTTAAAAACACACAATTACAATTAAAACATAATCAATAAAACATAAATAATAATCAATTAAAACAAAGTAAAAGAGAAGAGTGCAGATAGAACCCTTTCAGTTGTTCTTTGCACAGTTGAACAGAACTGTTTTCAGCCTGGACTTAAACATTGTCAGAGTAGAGGCCTGTCTCATGTCATCAGGAAGACTGTTCCAGAGTTTAGCTGCATAGAACTGAAATGCAGCTTCACTGTGTTTAGTCCTGATTCTGGGCACCAGCAAAAGACTAGTCTCTGAGGTTCTCAGGGTCCGAGATGGTTCATATGAGACCAACATATCACAGATGTACTTTGTTGCTAGACCATGGAGAGACTTATAGACCAGCAGAGCTATTTTAAAGTCTATTCTCTGAGCGACAGGAAGCCAGTGCAGTATCCATTGTATCCATTCTGACATGTATGGAGTTGTGCAGAAGTCATCAACTGCATCTGTACCAGGGCTAGCATTTTTCTAAGCATACACTAGACAAAAGTATTATTGTGTCATGAATTATTTCAATTTAGATCTAAGTAGAGTATTATTTTTTGGTTTTGACAGTATTGTGAATTGTCCTGATTGCTTGTGTTCAGTTCTTGCTAATAATAAGATGACAGATGGATCTGAATCATGCAAGTATTTCTAGCTTAGTTGTTTTTCATGTTGCTTCCGTATCAGAAGAAAAAAGCTCCATATATCACATATCAGTGATGCAACATGTACATACAGTCGTGGAAAAATTATTAGACCATCAAAAGTCATCAAAAACAATAGTTATGCAATCAAGTACTATCTCCTGTGACTCATGTGACTAAAACAGACAGAAAAGAAAACATGGAATGTCTAAAAGCACTGTTTTTGGCAGTACAATGCCATAGCTGTTGATGTAAGAACTGAAGTGATTTTGGTTATCAACAAAACCATGGAAAATGGCTAGATATCAGCTCTGAAATTAAACTCTTATGAGCTATTTTGTTGTTACCATTATATATGTCCAAACAAAGGTACCTTTAGTTGTACCAGGCATTAAAATGAACAAGAAATTGAAGAAAACAAGGGTGGTCTAATATTTTTTTCCTTGACTGTATTTTCTAAAGGTGTTCACAGTGAGTGAATGGGATAATCAGTGGTTTAGTAGAATTTCCACCAAATTCTCATTAACTTTAAAACTCAAGACTTGTGGGATTAAAATAATAAGTAGATAACCACAAGGCTGAAGTGAATCCCGCCCTCTTTCATCTGAGCGGATCAGATGTATTGTCCCCACTTAAACCCAGTGCTCTTCAGATCCATCACAGCGGGGCCACATATTACCTCCTTCTTTACCGTTATTTACAAAACACCATGTAAAATCTGTTAGCAGTGGTTCAGATGTGGGTATTGACCATGTGGCCCTGGGCAGGAGGATTATGGTGCACAGTCACAGCAAGCGACTGTTATTTTAATTTGAGCTCAGATTTCTTTTCAGGATCTTCAGGATCTTGCCTTTGACCTGTGTATTGTACTGGTGATTAGTCTAAAGTAAAATATTTCATAGGATGCTGAATTATTATCCTTTGGTGCCGCTGTAGTGATACCCTTTTTGCACGAGTTCAGTTTCGCTTCCTCCCGCCTCATTTATTGCATTTTACTTTAGTTCAGCTGAGGTGAGTGCTGCTGCAGTAGGTCTGACTGCATCTCCCACTCAGTGAGGAAAATTAGGCAGCCACTCACTTACATAATCAACAATATGCAGCATTTTCCTGAATTCAGTCCATTTTAAGGTAAACAAGGAAGCTATGCTTTCTATAAGGGAAGGGTTTATTCGCTGACATGTAACAAGACATTGTGATATTTCTCTATTACATTATCTTGCAGATTTTGAGTAATGAGAAGCCACGTATGTGTTTTTTTACTACCCTACATTTTTATTTAAATAAATAAATAAATAAATAAGGATTGATGACATAAAATGTGTAAATTACAGTTAGTGGTTTGATTTCTATCCTTCTTCATTATGCTCATTATGTAAGTTTATTATGACTTTGTGTTGGAGTAGATAGTTATATGTCCTTGTCTTATTGTAGAGTGTACTATTGAGTATATTCATCTAAGTGTATTGTAAAGCCTACACTATTCCTTTGGGTTTGACTTGACTGAAATAATGTGAGAAAATCTGAAATTCAAGGTTGTTAATTTCTTGAACTGATCCCATTGTCACCACTTAAACCCAGTGCACTTTGTTTGACTAAGAGTAAACAAATCCACCAGTTAATTGCATGTACTCATTTTTGACATTTCATTTCTTACCTAATTTGCTTTATGGGCCATAATAGAGGATTTTTATTTGAAGGAATAGCTGTGATTCCTTCCAGTGCATTCTGGTCAAAATGGATTGGTGTGGCTTTTCATCAGTAAAGAAGCAAACAGCCTAAATCTGCGGATTATGTTTATTTTGGGATTTTCTGACTCCAGTGACTGTCACAGTAGAAGAAGAAGCCGAAGGCATCAGAATAAGAGAACAATAATATATAGATGAGACCACAGTGTCACATTTGGGTTTTCCTGGTAGAGGTTTGTAAGGAAGAGGGAATACATATCAAACAAAAACCTGCTGTAAAAGGAAAATTCAACAAATATGTAACTCTATTATAAAGATTTGGAAAACTATGGTAAAAATACTGCATGAAATCAGATTAAAGAGAAAAGCTGTTTTACATTTTCAATTCATTTTATTGTTTTTACTTTAGATGTATGAAAGCAAAAGTAGTTTTAGTTTTTCTGAAGTTTTAGTCATTAGTTATGGGTATTATGTAGAGAGCCTCGAGTTACATAAGCTGAAAAACACTGGCTGAAAGAAAAAAAGGATATCACACATAATTTCAGAAAACTGCTGTGTATTACAGGTGCAATCAGGTTTATTCTTAGATGCATTAAACCTTTGGCATTGGGGAAAGTGACATTACCTCGTTCAGTGGATATTCAGTTTAGTTTTTGTGTTTCTTGTTTTTATTTTATTTTAGCCAAAGTATTTTTTTCACAGATAGTTGTAGTTTCTATTCTAGTTTTTATTACCCCTTGACTGAGGGGTATTGTAATCGTTTTGTCATCTATCTGTCTGTCTGTCTGTCTGTCCATTCAATGATGTAAGCACATTATCTGAAGAATGCATCGATATATCTGCACCAAATTTATACTGTGGATGCATCTTGGCATGGAGCAGAAGCCTATTGAAAATAGGTGACCTTGACCTACTTTTTCAAGGTCAAATAGCCTTGTGCAGTTATAATATCTGAGTACTTTCAAATCTAAATATGTATGTATTAAGTTTTACACAAAGACAATCTAATCTATATTATAGGGCAGTAACTTTCAACAGAATCTTACACTATATTTGGCCAAGGGGTATTAAAAATGCACAGCACATTATGTTTTGTTGATTAAAACCACAAAAAATACAGCCTGATGGTAATTACTGTAATGATGAACCAATTCTGTTCATTTGATGACTCTTTACTTCTGCTGATCATTGTTTTGATGAAGCTTGTTTTAAGATCTGTGACACTCATTCCACTGATTACTGAATTGACTATTCCACAGTCGTCTGGCACATGCATTGATTTGTTCTTGTGTGTCCTTCTATAATTATGTGTTCGTGGGAGAGGAGGATGAGTAGGTGCGCAGGCAGACAGAAGTGTCTGCATCTGCTTATCTTGCTGTTCATGTATGCAAAGGTGTGTGTGTGTGTGTGTGTGTGTGCATGTGTGTGTGTGTGTGTGTGTAGTCTGGCTGTGTGAATGGGACGTGTGCATGTGCTCCATCATTGCCATTCTGTGATGGTATCTTGCTCTATTGTGCAGCCCATTTCTCTGTAGGTGTCGGGCTGAGAAAGGCCTCCACTGGGCCTCCTGTAATGACCCTCCATGTGCTTTGCATGCCAACTCATCCATCACTGGGAAACACCGACAGAACAAAGGACGCACCAGCATCTGCAAATGTGTGTGTGTTGGTGTTTTTGCAGTTTGCTGACTGCATTAACCTGTGTGTGTACTGGAGCCATTAGTGTGTGTGTTTGTGTGTGTAAGGGGGATTTCCTTCAGAAGTTGTGTTCATGTGAGTGTTTATGAGAAACCACACTGAATGGTCTTTTGCGTGCACTGTCCCACCCGTGCAGCTCCCTGTAGATGTGGCTTTAACCTTTATCTCTCCTTGAACATGCTGCACAGTGCACAGTACACACAATAGGAGGCAGAAAGAAGGGCAGCTTACAGCAGCAACAAAGCAACACTTTATCCTCCTCTAAGTGACAGCAAGGCCAAAACAGAATGACACCACTGCTGGGAATAAACCCCCTTCTTGTCTAGGCACTGTCTAGATACTTGAGTTTCCATATGTGTGGTGTGTTTTTGACAGTTTCTAAATCTGCTCGGAAGTAATCTGTTTTTCTATTTTCACAAATTTAGATTTTGCTGAGGACTGAAGTGGTTTAATTTTGAGATAGTGTCAAGGCTGGAACACTTCAGAAAACACAGAAACTTATCAATACCACAAAGTTGCCTCAGACAGAAGTGATTCAGAGATTTCTGCCACACATACATAAGTAGATAACCCTCTTATCAGCCATGACGCACCAGTTGACTAGAGAAATTCAGAAATACTTCATTCTTATTTTGCATAAAAAGGAGGGGGATTAAACTCCCATGCCTTTAGCCTCCCTCCTCCCTCTCCCCATCCATTTTTTCTTTCTCTTTCATGTTTTTTTCTGCTTCCTATTTTTGACTACATCCCCTTTGTACTGATCCCAGTCTGTTACTGAACCCCTTGCGGCTCTCCTCTGCTTCCTCATCTCCCCCTCACTCTCTTTCTGACTCTTTCTCTCTCTCTTTCTGTTTCTCTCAGTCCTCCCCTCTTTTCTCCCTTGGCTCCCTCTTCTTCATTTCTGGAAAGGAGGCAATGAAATATTTAAGACTGTGCTGCTGTTGATGCCTATATTTAGATGAGCCAGAGTCAGTTCTCCTTTTTTTTTCGTGTGAGTGTATGTGCTGACATCCACTCCAATGGCACTGACTGCGGCACTCCCACCCCTCCACTGCCAGGAAACCAAAGCAGACAGCCTGCATTTGTCACTTGTGAACACCACAAAATCAGTGATGTATAGATAGATGTATGTTCAAACTTTACTTACTGATTTTTCTCCAAAAGTTACAACAAGGAGCGATCAAACAGAACCCCAACGAACGTACCCATGGCACATAAAGACAGAAATAACACAGTGAACACATACATATTCAAGGCCAACAGAATAAAGTATTTTTAGACTCTTAAACAAATGAGATAAGGGCAATCTAATCTTTTCTTGTTAAAGAATATATAGCACCTATCTGCCTCGGTGCATATGAATAGGCAAAGGTAGAGATTTTCATTTTAACACTATCAAACTCCAGGTCTGTAAAGTGGAGGATAGGGATTAAAAGATAGGGGTTTAGGTGGAGAGAATAAATCAGTGTTATATTTAGGTGATTTGAAGGAATTTCAGTAGGCATCACTTTGTCACATTGATTAGTTATGTTTTTTTGCTCTTTTTTTCTTTATTATTTTTGCATTCTGACGACATTCATGTGACACACAACTGATTCCAATAATTTGTTCATGTTGTTGCCGTTTTGTGTTTATTCAACCAAATAAAATCGAGGGTAGACTCATGTCTTCTGGTAATAGTGACTGAATTAAGAGTGGAGTGAAAAGAAAAACAATATAAGGTTAGTCAAACGCCTAAAGCAATACATGAATACCTAGCAATGCTAGAGATTCATTTACTATAAATTTACAGTTAGTTAAATATTGTCTAGAGTAGTTTTAAAGAACACATAAGCATGTGTTGTAGGTTATCAGTGTTTAGTTTTTAATGTAAGACATTAAAATGGAAGTTGATCTTAAGCTTCATATTCTGTTTCCTTCTTCAAGGTGGTGTGAAGGCTAGTTTTTCATTTATCTGTGAAAAATAATAAGTACATTTTGGTCAACCCCCCAAGCTCTGTTTTTTCTATCAGATTTTTTTATACATTTCTTTATAGTTTATTTTCCAGTAAGGAATCCAGTCCAGGAATCATGCACTCTCTGTTTCACACCTTCCCCAGTGAGATCTCAAGTAAAAATAGCAAAGTGCTGAATTATTCATCCAGAACCACAAACTTAACAGGTGGTAAACTGCGCTTTAAAGCTTTGACTCCATCGAATGCACCATCTTACTTATTCAAAAGTATTCCTGTTGCTTACAAGTAAGAAATGTGGAGTGTTTTGAACATGACATTGAATATGTTTAGATCTTGTTAAACTTGTACAAAATGTGTCATTCAACACCAAAACATCCCCCTTTTACCCTCTCAGCATGTCTAACATGACCTAATAGCAACGTTTCCCCATGACCGACAGTTGTAAATCCTCTGTTCACATAATCTCCGCTGTCTTCCTTTCACTGTACTGTTGTGTAAGCAGCTGGAATTGGTTTCTTAGAAAAGCTCCGTGGATTGTTTCTGTGGCAACAGCTTGCTTTTGGGTCCACCAGTCGCTCCCACCACTGTCAGGGTCCACAGTGAATAATGAAAAAGCCAGGAGAGTAGATTGATTGTGTGTGTGTGCGTGTCCGTGTCTGTGTGTGCAAGGACAGGCATCATTGACAGGACTTGATTACCCGTGTCTGCTGTCCCCTGTGTGGTTTTGCTTTAGGAACTACATTATTTGACTGTCGAATTAATCAACATAAAATTAATCCTGATAATTGGCAAATTGAAGAGGCATTAACTAACATCTAGCATTAACTTGACTTAGCTTTTCATTTATGACGAGTCTCAGTCCAGGACTTTTCCAGCAGAGCTCAGAATCTGCATCTCGACTCTTGTAGGTTTCAGGTTTACTTTGATTAGAAAGCGATCGGGGCATGGATGAAAGACTGCTAAATATACTGAGATCTTTATCGCATCTTTGCAGACTTTTCAGCATTAAACCAAGCCTCAAGAAATCTTTCCCTGAAAATCATTAAATACTTGATACATATTAACACACATATGGTTGACACCTACAGCTTTAGGACTTCCTGTTCCCACCGATTTGAGATAATATCATTATAAAAAATGTTCATGAGGCAACAGGCAAAAATTATCACAATAAAGGTCAAATCAATATTTTAAGTTAAGTTTAAAGGCAGATGAGTGAGAGTTTAAGAAGGATGATTATTTCAATAAATTATATTTATATAAACTTTTGGCTCATGTGCCTTTGAGCAAGGCAATGCGTGGCTGACATGATAGCCCACTGCTCCTAGTCTGCAGTGTGTGGTGTGGGTAGGGACTCCTGTTTTTTGGGGCATTTCACCCAGGGGCGGGGTAATGTCATGCATCACTGATGTGTTTGATACAGGTTCATGTGTCAGCGCAGTGTCATAATACGGTTATACCCTAATCCTAACGCATAGAACATAACCCCACCTTTGGGCGAAATATGTACAATGAAATGCCCCCAAAAATAGGAGTGCTATGTGGTGTGTTCCTACATGTTCCGCTAGTGATGGGTTAAAAGAGGTTCAAGTTCGGTGTTCTTCTTCTTAGTCTTCTTCAGTGATTATTTATAGTCAGAACATGACAGTTATTTCAGAAATTTGGAAGCAGAAAATGTAAACAATCATAAAGATAAAAAATAATAATAAGCAAAAACAAACTCTCAAGCATTTTTCAAGGGTAGATGACAATGTAAGCAAAATTAACCTTAAATACAAAATAAAATATTTATTCATACAATGATATTTATCCCATAAATAATATTTAATGATATTTACCCTCACTGCTTCACAGCCTTGTTAGTGATGAAACACCTGAATTTGTCCCAATACTTTTGTCGATTTGGTGTATTTTCTTGTAAACCTAATGTTTAATTGTATGTGAGCATGTGACAAGTATGTTTGAAATGTGACATAAGCAGTAAAAACATTTTTTGTTGATCTATATGCTTATAGATATGTTTATTTGAAAATCTTAAAATTACACCTTCATGGGGTTTGTATCAATGTACAAGTACCTTAATGTTAGCCAATCAATGCTGTAGAAGAAGAAAAACAGTAGTGCAGCTTTAAGAGATGTGTTTCTTACTGGGAGGACATGTCTCTCAATCCCCCCCCCCCCCATCCTTTCCCTCCTCTCCCTCTCTTCCATCCTCACTGTAAGCTTTTCTAATCTGTCTCTGTGACAACTGTGTTATAGGTTTACCTCCCCCACATCTGTCTAAAACTCCATTCATACTTTCTCTGTCTTACTCCAGCTCATCTCTAACCTCCGCCAGCCTTTGTCCTTCTGTCTCCATTTCCCTCCCACATGCTCTTATTCTGCCTCTGTCGTTCACCCCCACCTTGAAGAATGAGTCAGCACTAGCACACTGTACATACCCCTGCATTGATCTGTCAAAGTGATGTGGTCGTATTCGATTGCTACCTTTTCTCCTGCCCACCCTCCCTGAAGGCCTGAACATTTACCTCCTTCCTGTCTGGTTCTGAAACTGCAGAAGCAATTTGGGAGGAGTGCCAAGACTTTGTGTGTAGATAAATTGTGTGTCGACACAATGAGTGAGTAAAGAACAAAGAAGATGAAGTGTTAAGTCAGAGGTAGAAGGTATAAGGGAATATATAAAAGAAAAGTTTACGATTATAAAATAAAAAAGCGTCATT
This sequence comes from Sphaeramia orbicularis, assembly GCF_902148855.1. Taxonomy (NCBI): domain Eukaryota; kingdom Metazoa; phylum Chordata; class Actinopteri; order Kurtiformes; family Apogonidae; genus Sphaeramia; species Sphaeramia orbicularis. The sequence goes on along the minus strand of NC_043975.1, from coordinate 25,904,522 downwards.
GCATTATTTTCCAAAAGTCGGATGTGACTGGTTGGTGTGTTTTGCCCATTGTTTCAGTTTCTTTTGCTTGTTTTTCAGATTTTTTAAAAAGAACATTAACATTTCCCTCAATTGGTTCAGATCAGATCGTTTTTTCTTGCAGTTTGATACACAGCAAAGAGTATTTTAGCTCAACCCAAAGCAGAGACTTATGAATATTCATCAAGAACTACTGTTGAATAAATATGCCAAAGTGCATTTTCTGTTACAAGTGGAGATGTCTGTAACATTATTAATGGAAGTAGGATAAAAGCAGGGATGGCAGAGAGAAAGAGAGGTGATAAGACAAGGAGAAGGAGAGAATGAGAGGAGGGAAAGGAAAATCATGCTGCTTTTGTCTTCCCCATCAAGGTCACCCTTTCTGCTGAATCAAATATTTCAGACTGATAGAAGTGGGCTTCTCTCTTCTCCTCTTTCGCCTCATCCCTCCTTCTGCATTTCCCTTTCTCCATCCATTCACACCCCTCTCTCCTCCCCCCTCTTGTTTTTCACTTCACATTCCACTTCTCTTCTTCGCTGCCCTTGCTCTCTCGCTCTCTCACTCTCTCTCTCTCTCTCCGACTCTGTCTCCCTTCTTTCTGGGGCGCTGCGGATGCAGTTCCCATGGCAACCATTGGATCCATGTTTGTCTGATACGTATGTGATCCATTAATAACCCTGCTGGCTGAAGATAATAACAGCACATTTCCTCCCCAACCACAGACAGAGGAACAGAGACAGAGACAGAAACACATGTGAAAACCAAAGACAGAGCAAAAAAAGTCTGAAGGAGACGAAAGCATCAGAGAAAAAGAGAAGATACAAAACAGAGCTACGACTTGAATTTATTTTAACATCATTCTCTCAGCTTTACTCCTCAGAAAATAGGCTCCTCTTTTAAAGTCAACATTGTGCAGTCCCATTTTAAACCATCTATTGCATTGTCATTTATAACTTTTAACTCCTAACATTAAGTTTCATGAATGCAAATTGACAGATTCCCTTCCAGACACATAAAAGTCACATACACACTCTCAGAGTCGTTATGTGGGCCAGTGGGAGTCCTGCTTGTCTCATTGGCAAAGTGCTGCAGCCTGGGGGAGGAGGCTGGGTGGAGGGATGGATGGATGGCGAGTGGCCAGGACAGAATGTCTGTCTCTGTGTGTGTTTGTTTTTGCCTGCAAGAGTCTATTTCTATGTGGCCGCCATGCGTATGTACACTTTGGCGATAATGTGTGAAAATGTACAAGTCAGGAGGTGTGTATGAATGAAAGGGATGTGTGTAAAAGTTATGTGACCTACTTTTCTACTGCAGTCAGTCCTTAATGGCTGCCAAACAATATTTCCCTCTATCTCTTTCTCAGTGAGTAAAGAATAAATACCTGAATGTATGTCTAACAGTGCCATGCTATAACTTAACTATGTGGTAAAATTCTAACCTCATCACTCAATTGACTCAATATGTGCTTGTAACATCTAGTAATCTACCACTAATCTAATCTACTACTAAAATAAGCAGATTGGTAGTGGATTAGTAGGGTGCCAAAAAGCCATTTTTTTAATTTATCACACATTTGATGAATCTGAATGACCTTCTGTGTGCGAGGAGATTTCATATTTTATAAGACAAATGTAGCATAATGTTAGTGATCAATAAACCATCGACATAGTTTAATCCATTGAGTTTCTGATATACAGACACAAATGTGCACAGCTGTAATCAGCTTTGACCCTGTGGCAGAGACAGTAGTCGTGGCCGTTTTTTATTACGCCTCATTTCTGATATATTCTAGGAGATAAAAGAGATGGTGGATTAACTAAAGGATGCTTGTAAAAGTCTCCGCCTCTCAAATGTAATTGCAGCTTTAGTAAACGATTTGGAATGCAATCGCCATAATAACTCATACTTAAATTTCACCATTGTTTGTTTGTATTTCTTCCTCTGAGCTTTCTGATCTCAAACAAATCCCACTGCTGAACTTTGCCTTTTTAGCTGGTCTTTGCATACAGAGTACATCTACAGTGTATAGACGATCCAAGATCTCATTGTATAATGAGTTTCTGCCTCAGTCAATCAGAACCTCATTATAAACAGACTGCAAGTACGAATTGAATGAAAGGTTCAGAGCTAATTTATCTTTGCACTGTCATGTATAAATATGGTATTAATGCATGTCCTGAGGGCACAGACTGTGAATTTATGTATGTCTAAATATATTCAGTAGACAGAGCTATTGTACTGTATGTGTCCATAGCTAGAAAAATGTACTTATACATAATAAAATTTGTTGCTCCACTATCAATAGATAGCCATCGCAATCTGAAGGAATGCAGTAAATGCAACAGTACATCTATTTTTGCAACTTGGTCACTCAGTGGCTGGTGTGGTCTTGCAGTACAAAGTGATTGGAGTGCTCCTGAATTCCCACAGGAGCTTTCCTTTTTCCTCTATGTGCGTTTAATGTAGGCACTTTAAGTCCTCCAGCTCCAGCATCTTTCTGTCACTTCTGATGAAAACATTAGATAATTGCTCCACAGTTGAGATGAAAAGAGCCTATATGTTTTATAGACTATTCCCATCTGTGTGCTCTGTTCACTGACCTCTACATTTACCCTATAATAATCCCCCCACTGCCGGCATACACACATGTTCCACCCAGCAACAGCACCATATCTTCTCCAACCGTCAGGCCAATTACGATTAGCGTCTGCATGGTCCCCACCCTCCTTGGCCTCCTTAACCTCATTTTTTTTCCTCCTCCGATCTCTCTTCATCCTTTTTTTTCTTCTCTCGCCATCGATTGTTAATTTTGTTTACTGCCTTAATCAGCTCTTCTTTTGATGCTCTCGTCTTTCTTTGCCATTCATAATTCTGTACCACAGAGTAAAAATATCATTACCATTCATTAGTCATCCATTGACTAGTTTAGTTTACTGAATGTTTGATATATGGAAAATGATGTGGAGAGTGTGTTAATATTTTTGAACAAAATAAGCAAAAAAAAATCTAGTTAAGGGTATTTGCATAGTCAATTTCAGCTTTAGTTGTTAAAACAAATATTTAAATTTTATTTTTAAAAAATATCAGTGAGAAAATTAAGCTATTTCTGTTTTTATACCAATCAATCTTGGAAAAAATCTTTTGCATGTCTGCTTCATGGGATAGATAGCAACAAACAGCTGTTTGATCAGTCTACAGTTACAGTTGAGGACAAAATTATTAGCCCCCCTATGAAATTTTAAGTTTTTTCAAGATTTTCCTAAGTACTTTTTTAACAGAGCAAGGAATTTTCAACATAGCATTTCTGAACATACTAGTTTTCTTTAGAAGGCACAAATTATATATATTTGCACACCAAAACAGCATTATTTAGAAAAAAACTAAAATAACCAGGGACATTATTATTAGCCCCCTTTAAGAAATGACCATTTATTAAGTCATGGCACAAACCACTTTTGTGCAATGATGTGCTGTAACTTCACAGGTGATGTGTTTAAAAGTGATCAGGTGAATCAAGTGATTTCACTTAACATTTAAGTTAAAACATGGTATAAAAGCCTCAGTATGGCTCATTGAGCTGTCAGTTGAGAAAGCACCATGCCCAAAACTAGAGAAATCCGTTTGGACCCGAGAAAAATGATTATTGATGTAGACAAAGCAGGAGAGGGATGCACAAAGCAATCCAAGCATTTCCAAGTGTCAAGAACTGGAGTGAGAAGTATAATCCAGAAATTCAAAAACAGCCACACAGTACAGAACAAGCCTTGCAGAGATAGGAAGTGAAAGATTTCAAAGACCCTGGAAAGAAAACTAGTGAGAGATGGGTCTAAAGACCCCAGAACAACTGCCAAGACACTGGTGAATGACTTGGCCACATCAGGAATCATAGTCTCTAAGAAGACAGTCACTGTAGCTCTGAACTGGAATGGACTGAGAGGATGCAGACCAAGAAAAACTCCACTTTTGAAGAAGAGACACCTTTAAGCCAGATTTAAATATGCTCAGGACAACCTGGAGAAACATTATGCATACTTGAAGTGTGTCCTATGGTCTGATGAGACAAAACTAGAGCTCTTTGGCCATAGAGGCAGCGTTTATGTTTGGAGAAAAAAGGGAGAGGCATAGAACCCAAAGAACACCGTCCCTACAGTGAAACATGGTGGTGGGAGTATTGTGTTGTGGGGATGCTATAGTGCATCTGGAACTAGAAATCTGGTCAAGGTGGAAGGAATCATGAACAAAGAAAGATGTGGAGATTTTGAAAGAAAACCTTAAGCAGTCAGCAGTAACACTGGGTCTGGGTCATTGCTTCATCTTCCAACATGACAACAATCCAAAACATACATCTCTCTTGGTGAAGAGCTATCTTCAGAAGACCAAAGTGAATGTAACTGAGTGGCCTGCACAGAGCCCTGACTTAAATCCCATTGAAAATATTCGGGGTGACCTAAAAGAGAACATCCATGCCAGAAGGCCACCAAATCTGGAGGAGCTGGAAAGATTTGCCAAAGAAGAATGGGCTGGGATTCCTCAAAAAAAGTGTCAGAGACTTGTAATAAAAAAAATACTATGACTGCAGGCTGTTATCCAGCAAAAAGGATACACAATTGACTATTAGGATCAGGGGAGCTAATAATTTTGACCCTGGTACTTTTTGTTTTTTGTGGAATATTTTCATTTCTGTGTGCAAACTAAAAGCATGTAAGCATCCAAAATAAAACTAGGATATCTAAAAAAGCTGTGTTAAAAATGTGTTGCTCTGTGTAAAAGCACTCGGGAAATACCTTTAAAACAATGACATTTTTGTAGGGGGGCTAATAATTTCGTCCTCAACTGTACAATGTATTATTAAAATTGTATTTCACACTTATCCATATGCTTATGTTTATGTTGCAGCATTTTTGTTTTTGTTTTTGCGGTTTGCTAACCTTACCTGTGAGTTTTTCAATACCTCTCATCAGCTTCTCCGCAATGGAAATGTATGCAACAGTAGCTATTGTTAGCTTAAAAATGAAGCTGGAAAACATCAACAACCAACTAGACACTCGCACAACAGATTCCAACACAAACTTCACATGAACACATAAGCACATGTAAATATTACAAATGGCTCTATGCACAGCCTCACTACTTCCTGAATTTAAGGCAGCTCCTTTATTTCCTGTCTTTCATTACTGGACACACTGATTAATCCAGGTGTGTCTGCTACTTCTTGTTGTGACTACTGTGGTCAGACACACCTGGATTAATCAGTGTGTCCAATAATGAAAGACAGGAAATAAAGGAGCTACCTGAAGTTCAGGAAGTAGTGGGGCTATGCATAGAGCCCATTGAATCTCTAAGAAGGCTGTAACTAACTAGCCTTTTTTTGTCTCTTTAATTTTTTAAATCAACCATAAATTAAAATAAACCATACAGCTAAATGCTCTTATGGTGATTCATTTCCGCTCTTCCCTCCTTTTACATAGACATTATAACCAGTGCACTATTGTAGAAAATGGTGGTAGTACTTGACAAAAGACGAACCTGTGATTGAAGTATTGATGGTCTTTAACGAACAGAATTGGAGGTGTAGCCACTTGAGACCGTAATGAGCAACTAATTGAGGCTGCCCCTCCTTCTGTTCTGTTTTGACTCACTCTGTGCCAGCATATTGATTGATATAGTGTGCTTAAAGCCAACTCCCTTCACCCTTTAGATAGTGGAAAATCCTTCTGAAAGGCCAAAGCCTTGGCTGAGCACTGAGTAAGGTTTAGCTCATTGGTTTCACAGAAAGGAGCACAGAGATTGACTACGCACCCGACACATAACACACCCGCTTGTTTAACACAATGGACACCCTCCTGCCGGGTGTCTATAATGGCTCTCCAGTACTGGATAGCCATCTGTGGATCAACTAGAGTATCCCCAAGAGAGGGGAGCCTTTGTTTTGTACATTTCCGGTTTTCTTTCATCTCCTACTGATCTGCTAAATAGAAAGACGCAGAGGTTAGAAGTGTGCCCTTTTGTTTGTCTGGGGCATTTGTGACTGATGTCTCCTTAACCATTACAGAGAACAGCTTGCATGAGTATCTGTTATTGATAGCTATCGCTCACTTAATGTGCTTTGGGAATAGGGATGCTGTGTTTCCAGATGCCACGTGTAGAACCTAGCAGTGGTCAGCTTCCATGTTATTCCAGCTCCATATACTGCTCAGTTAACAAACTCATCATGTGAAATTTTTATATGTTCTGTTTCTATCTTGACACCTCGTCGTTATACTTTGGTAAATAATTGTGTAATCTACATCTATAGTGCAATAATGTATTGACTTTGCTTTGTGTAGTAGAGTAGGTAATGATGCAGTTTTTGTAATTCTCTGCTGTTTTAAAAGAGACTCTAAATGTTTCTGTCAAACCACATCTAAACATATACAAATACACCATGTAATGACCAAATTCAGATTAAACTCTGAGTAGGCACTTCCTACTGAGGTGGAGAAAGCAATGAAGAACACCCTGAAGTTATCACATGTTTTTCATGTCATTTTGTGTCAAGCTATTTGTTTCCAGTTGGAGAGATCTCAACCAAAGTTTGATTCATTACCAGAGAAGTGGGAAATAAATTTGTAAAATATTTATAACTTCACACTTGAGTATCACAAAAGACATTTTCTTTAGGATACTTCAGGGGCCCTCAGGGCCTTTGATAGTCAGCGCCTCTGTTTTCCCACTGCACCATCCCAGATCTAGCTTACTGTGCAAAAAGAAGCAGAGATACTAGCCTAGCATATTAACAAGACAAGGTCCTTCAGCTTGTATTCAGTGTATTCGTATGATCTCAGTTCAAATGGAACCTCACGGGAGCTAAAAGAATATATTATAATATTATGTGCAGTAGAATATGGATGTTCCTCATGTCTGAACAAGATGTACTGCTGTGTCATATGATACAATACCCATTTTTCAGCAGCTTGACGTTTCAGATTCTTACTTCACTTCTTGCACTCATGTAGTTTTGTATTATCTTTTTAACCCACTCAGCATAAAATCAGTATAAATAAGTTTGCATCAGTGTTATTATGTATTTACTCCTTTTTATTTTTTTTAAATGCCCTAGTTTAGAGCTGCAACCGATTAATCGATTAGGTGCTTGAAGTCAATACAAAAAGTCCTGATTCAATTAATCGACTCGAATTGATTGAAGAGAGATATTCTATTGCAGTTTTCCTGAATTGAAGCTTCTTTGTGCGTCACAATAAGCGTCCGTGTGAACCACAACAGTGGAACCAATGTTTAACAGCAGAGAAATGAAGGAAACTAAGCTTTGATTCAGGAGAATTGTGGTTGAATGATTTTTTTTGGATCACTTTGAGTCGATTAATCGGTTGCAGCTCCACCCTTGTTAGATACCACTTCCACTGTGATTGATGAACTTTTTCTCTGGCAAAACGAAGTAATTAAATACAGATGAAGTGAAAGCTCAAGGAGCAATAGTAAGGCATGCCAAGGTCGGTTAATGTGCATCTCCAGAGGTTCCAGAGGCTGCCTTCTGGTAAAGTTTTATACAGTAGTTCTTGCCGCTAAACATTTTCTTCTATGTGTACAGCTTGTTTTTCTATTTTCTGTAAGAGCTCAAAATGTGTAACAGAAGGTACTTTTTGCCAAGACAACATATGTAAGAATAGATGTTGCAGCATAAATAATTCAGAAGAAAGAAAAGAAAGTAGTATCTACAGCTTAGAAAACAGACATTGATGTGATTTGGAAGTTACTGTGAAGGACACTGATTGCCTTTCTAACCTTGACTTTTACTAGTATGACGTCTGAACTGTTGAGGCGTCCCTGGCAGTTTTATTTCCCTACAGAACTAAACTGTCCGTTTCATAGTGCACTTATCTCAGATACATCACCTCTCACCATGCCACCCTCTGCATTTCTTTATTATTCATACATCACATCTGCAGTTGCAGTACTTGCAGAACTGTATAACTTAGGCACAGAGTTGCTAATTAAAGAAGTGCACCCAGAAAGCCTCTTAGGCAGTTTTCACACTGCAAACTTCAGCCTCTGCAAACTGGGGCAGATAAAGCCATTCCTTTCAGAGTAGTAACAATACCAACCTTTTATTTCATGTTTCATTGATCTGCGCTGTGAGCTGCCTCATATCACTGCCCCCTATTGTGATGATCTTCCTGGACAGTACATCCCCCATTACTTTAGTTTATTTTTAGTCAGATGCAGGTGTGCGTCTTCTGTAATTTTTAATGCCCTCTGCATTTTTCTGTTCTCGTGAATATAGCACACAGGGGCACGTGAGTCGTGTGATCCAGCCATGTGAGAAAGGCAAGAGCGAGAGATGCTGTGTCAGTTCTAGTGTTAAATGCAAATCTGTGTGATTTAGTGGGTGTCAATGACGGAAGAATAAAACAAGAAATACAGGGATATGAAATGGTGTCTTAAAATCTTTGTTTTTATGTTCCTTTTTCTGGGAGGGCCAGAATGTGACATAAAGGCATAGATTTATTATATTGTGGTAAATAAATGGGTACTGAGTCATACTAACCATCGTGTTAGGGCTGCAGCTAATGACTACTTTTATGACCAAAGAACATTCTGATAGTATCTCAAACCAACAGTCCAAAACTCTACAGACGTTCAGATAAAAGGGTTGTGCATGATCGTATGTGTATATGAAGCTTGTTTGTACGTGGAGCCGGAACATGTCTAAGATGAAGTGATACTAAACACTAGCACATTTCTGAGATATTAACAGAATCCTATAATCCAACTGTGATGACCTATTTCAATTCTAGTGATAATAAGCACTACAAATCAACAAATACAAAAAAAATATATTTTATTGATGAGAATGATTCAACCTGCCACTTCCTGTTTGGAAATCTTCTTGAGCCTTCCCATCTTAATGTCAATCATATTAAAGGAAGGGTAGGAGATGTTTTCCTGGAGCATTTTTACTATATTGCTTATAATCCCCTTCACACCCTGATTGCAACCAATTAATTAAATGCTCTAGCACAAAAATGGCTTTGGGGGAAAGTCTGAAGAAAGGGGTTTGAACATTTGAATTGTGTGTTTTCAAAATGTAGCTTGCTCGAACCGTTTTTCCAGGATCTCCTACCCTACCTTTAAGTCATACTTTAGTGCTTATGCAGGGTGCATAAATAAATCTATGTTCACACCTCTAATCACAGATATTCAGTCCACTTGTCCTTCAGTTGGATAGGTTTAAAAGGCCTCAGAGCTTCAAGTCCATGTAGGAAAAAAAAGTGTATGATGTCAAGAAAAAACAGCAAATGGATTCTAAATATAGTTTGTCGTGTTAAAACCAGTGCAAAACTCAAACTAACCCTTTCAGAGCTACCTGTGGCTCTGCATTAACTGTCTTGTGATTTTCTGAGCTACTTTTCCCACATCCATACTGTAATATTAAGACATTGAGCACTTCAATCTCTACCTGTTTTGGATTGAGTCATTTTCAGAATCATGCAGTGGAGTTAAGAGTCATAATGGGGGTAAAGTTACACTTTAATGACCACCTTCACTCCCTGCATTCATGGTAAGTGCCTGTCTGCTGATTTCTATGTAGAGGGCTTGGAACTTTTTTAGCTTATGCTCACTCCCAAGTGCTTCTTTGCCCTTTTTTTCTTCTTTTACAGCTAGTTTGCATCACCAGATCTACTGTGTGTTTGCAATTCATTAGCCAATGTCAGTGCTGTAGAAACGTTCTTCACTGTTGCTTTGGAGTTGGGGTAAAAGTTACAGTAACTTTGTAGTTTGGACAGTTCTTGGGTATTTACAAAATGACATTAAGGCTTTTTTGTGCATGAAGAAGCACATCATGATATTAAAATGATTAATTCACCACAAAAGAAAACAACGTAGAAGACGTGTGTCTGTCAAAACTTGCCATTTTGCAGGTATAGTTGCTGCTTGGAGGTTGTTTTTCCATGTAGCAAGGGAAGCTTTCAAACATATAACACATGGACGATAGAAAGAAGGAGAATGACAATCCTGCCATTAAACTGGCAGAGTACTTCCAGCAAGCCAGGCTATTCTACAGCAACAGTGTACACATAGGAAAGGCAGCCACTTAATGCCAGCAAACAACTGGCTCCTATCTCCCAGACAAACTCCACTTAAGCATGCATAAATGTATAAACCTGTGCTGCAAATGCCAGGCAGTTTTGCTTGAAAAATCACTAAAAACCAAATCTAGTCTAGGGATTACCAAGTTATAAACTTAATTAACAACAACTTTCGACTTTAGCTTCTTAACAAAATGCAGGCTTATTTTTCAATTAATGATTTTAAACAAATAAATGAATAAATAAAACTGATACACTGTAAACTGTCAGTTAGTATTACTTACAAGAACCATAAAAAAAAAATTTCATCGTGATAGAATAACATTATATATTTCCATTTTAGCATTTGCCATGTCATTGAGTTCATAGAGGATGCTTCATAAAGGGAATAAGGAAGCGATCGCAATTAAAAATATTGACTGAGCCTTGAGGTTTCCTGTTCATGATTTATGCTTACACTGTCATGTGAATTGGATGGACTGTGATCACTTTTTTCTGAATGGTACCGCTTTAATATGTGGCTGTGTGCTGACAAAACATTAATTCGTACAAACAAAGAGTCTGCACAGAGGCCTGGTTTTCCATCAAACACACACATCTCAGTCTGCAGTGTCTCCTGCTCCACAGACACTGTCAGGGCTGCACACACAGCACATGTATACGTGCTGTCTTTTCTCTGCCTGCATGACTTTTCTTGATCTCGGCATGGTCTCACACACACATATGCACTGATGGACTGAAATATTGATGGGAAGAGACTTTTAGTATGAATATAGAAAGGCATCATTTGGTCAGGGTTGTATGTGAGGAGGAGATCAGTAATAAGTCTCTGATGGATCAGCAGAAGGGTCAAATCTCCTTCTGAGTTCATATTGAGCTGCAGGAATCTGTCTGTCACTACATACAGTACATACATGTTATGTATCTTTACTTTGAGTGTATCTTTTGAAGTTATATTCCTCTTTTTGCTTGAGTGTAACTATTTTATTTTTGTTCTCTTCCTGACACTGATCTGAACCCCAAAAAAAATATTTTAATAAGTTAATATCCTAAAAGTCCAATGACTAGACCAAATGACTACAAGTCGAATAGAACTAGAGCACTTTTTGGTGCAGGCAGCCATGTTAAACAATTAATTCAAAGGAACAGAAAGAAAAATACTAAAGTTAAGCATATATTCCCGGGGGAAAAAATATGGAATGTAGTCTGAATTCCACAGCTGAGAGAAAATGTTATCAGCAACATTAACACTGTACTACATTACAAAAAAAAAACACAGTAAAAGCCTTTCAAAACTAAATCAGTTTTACAAGCACATGCACAAAGCATGTGCTGCTTATTAATAACACCAGCAAAAGTGGTAATGATTCTGAATATACTGCAAAAACCAGCCGTTACACTGAACGTTTTATTAATTTATTTTAACACAGCATCACATCTGCAGTAAAGCGGGTGCTCATTAACTTAAACAAGCAGTAACTGAGATTTTAGCTTCCCAGCTCCCCACGAGTACACAGAGAAGCTTAATAAGGAATATTTATCTGAGCTCTACAATGTTTTTATTAGATTATATACATATTTCAGAGGAGGTTGAGTAAGATAGGTGAATTTCACCTGCTTGGGATCCCACATACAACACAATTAACCCTATAAAGAATAATGTCTGTCCATGAGGGTTTGGTTGATTGTTGATTGTTTTTGTTTTGGGGCTTTTTAATACCTGCAACCCATTAACCAATCAAAATTTGGACAACTTAGCCCTGTTTGACTATTAGAGTGCTATCCTCAGAATTTTCCCATTATTGTGTGTGAGAAAGAGAAAGTCTGATGTTTTGCTTTGTATTTTTATTTTTATTGTAGTGAATGAAATTACCCTAACCAATATAAAAGTTCACATCACATTTGTTACTCATGTCTTGAAGCTACACAAATTATAAACTCTCATTTTGTATCAAGAAAACTGTATTTTTGCTCCTATTTAGTCCTGGTGTGTAAAGTGGATGTGCTTTGATTTCTTTTTTGTCCTAAAATGGCACTGTCATCATGGTTAAAAGTGAGCAAAGATTCAGCTTTGATCACCTTCTCAAAGGCCTAAGACTTCAGCAAGTCAGCTTTGCAGTGTCGCTCCCTCCCTCTCTCCCTCATCCCCACCTGCAGCGCTCATATATTTTTCAGCAGCAGAGAGCTTGGGGGAGTGCCAGGTACACTATTATGGGATGACTCAGAGGTGGGACTGGATGGCTTCACAGACTGGAGGTAATCCAGGCTCCTCAACCTGAAAATAGCTCTGATCAGTTCTCCCACTTCTCTTACTCTGTTCATATTTCTTAACATTCAGTACTCTGACTCTTTTACTTCCTCTGTATTATCTTTCTTCACATTCCTTGTTCTTTTTACTCTTAAACTCTGCTGCCTTCAACTTTTTCCCTGCCTAATAAATTTTCTCTTCGACCCTTTAAACTTAATTTTCTTTTCGAGTCCACTTAAACTTTTCTTACTATTATTTTTCCATTCAACTACTGTAGAAGAGGGGGTGCTTTTGGGAGCAAGTGAGCCCGGACTCACATGGCTTGAAGGGCAAAGATTCACAAAGGGAATGGGGGTAGGGAAAGGGAAAAAATTGATTTTCCAGTCGGAGAGGCCATTCAATGAAGGACTAAGTCTGCCCTCGGGGTGCTGACTGGCTCAGGCCAGCGCCTGATGGAAAAGGCCAACCAGTGACCTTAAGAATCAACTGATCACATTTTTCTATTCAGAGATGAAGTGATCTTTAGTTTTTTATTGGAAATCCAGAGTGTTTATACAGAAACGGTTCAGTGCTGACAGATCAGAAAAGTGTCAGAAGCCTTTTCTGTATACCCAATGGAAGCTCTGTAGCGATGTGTTTTATTTAGTGTTTTCTTGTTTTGGTACTTCTCTGTGTTTGTGAGTGTAACCCCGCATGCCCTTCAAGAGGAGCACAGCACAAAATCCCCTCTGGCATTTGAGCAAGACAGTGAGATGGAGAAGTAATAGGATGAGAGACGTACAGAGAAAGAGACATATCAAAACACACACACAGTTCCACTGGCTGGCAGCCATGACAGATGGGGGAGTTCAGTTCATGGGGGTTTCCATGGAAACCTGCATCAGCGCTACCCTGAGTTTCTCGCTCTGCATAAGCTGAGATGCACACACTCTGCAGAGGAGTGCAGCGTGGGCAGTCAAAGCCTTTGCCGTTGTTTATGACTTATTGTTGTTGCGCAACAAGTAAGTGTCATCAGGTTCACGACTCATTTCCCGTGTTTAGAACTGAGGGACAGGAATTGTCAGAATTGTCAGTTATGTGAATTGAGGGCCTGTAGATTTGTTTACCAGTAGCACTGACATCTATTATCACTAATTGTGCCAGCAAGAAACTGTGTCACAATGAGACTAAGTGCTAAACAGTAAGATATGCCTTTCCATTTTCATAATTTTACACTCCTCCTCTCCTTCTTTACATTTACATTCAGCTCCTTTTTCTCACTGTGTCTCAGCCAGAGAGCGATTATCACAGTCATACACTCATTGCTCTCCACATTTGCATTACATTTCCCTCTCAGTCTCACAATTCATGCCTTTTTCTTCGTCTCACTCTTTGATTCCCGTCATCGATTCCGTTTAAGAGCAAACGAGGCAAAGCATCCATTCACCCAGAAAGGTCCTAACTAAATGTGACAGGCACTAAAAGCCAATCCACTGCTGTGCCCCGGCCCACCACCGCCATATGGATCATTCCTTCAACAGCACTCCTGCCTGCTTTCTTCTGTGTTATTCATCTTAATTTTATTACTCTGTGTGTTGAAACATGCACACTCTAATATAATCACTGTGCAATAAAAGGTATTTTAGCTCATAAATCAAGTTTTTTTCCACTCGCAGTATTATTTTCTACTGTATTTCTTGTTGACAAGTGCTATTATACCATGGCACATGCAATTATGCCCTTAAAACTAAAAACATCACATCTTCCTACATGTACAGTTGTTTTTAACCCAGATTCCCCTAAACATAAGAGATCACATTGTATGCTCTAATGATAGTATTTAAGAGTATGCAATAGAATAATAGATATTAAGAAAGGCATTACATTTAGCTAACAAATTCTGAATGTAGTCTAAATGTTAGTAGTTGTTGTTAAATGATTCTGTCACATACAATTACCAGTTATTCTGTATTCTTTCCTCAAATCATATTGTTGTTGTTATTATTAACACATACATATTACTGTTTCCTCCTTTACATTATTCTTGTGAGTTGAATAAGCAATTTTCAGTCACAGACATTACTTTTTCTCATACTGTTTCTCTGATGCTGTCGGCAGCCATTAAGCTCTTGCGTTATCTCTTATTCCACTCTTGCAAATGCAGTATCACCTTGAGGGAATTTCTTAAACATTGGCAGGAACATTCACCTCATGACAAGAATGAATTCAAGAGTGAACAGAATGGATTTTGATGTTCAAAGGTCAAGGTCACAGAACACCATTTTAACCATAGCTCAAGTATTAATACACTAATTATGACAAATCAGGAAGTGAATAAATTGATGCAGTGGTGACGTTTTACACCATGAATCTTCACTACAACATCTGCGTTCTGAAATAACACTCTCCTGGTCATTATTCAATGCCATGCTCCTCTGTAAAAATAGTCTGTAAGTGATAAGTGCACATTTCTCACTGAAATGATTCTGTGTGAGCTATATATACAGTACAGGAATAACTGCCATTCTCACAAAAAAATACAGTTAATGACTAAATTCCTCAGTGTTGAAGTAAATCTGAACAGAAATTATAAATTACAACTGGACTGAACAGAAGATGCAATTGTACTTTCTCACATGCATTAACTCTTTTCCTTAAACATACTGTAGTTCTGTTTTTAGATGGACATATTACTGTTCCTTCTTAGACATATTTGAACGTATTTTCATTTCACATGCGTACCATTATTTTCCCATACATATGTTGACTTTTTCTCATTCTACTATTCTTTAGCCCTAGAACCCCAAGAGGTTAAATTTACTTGTGGTTGTTTTTCGTTATGTATTATTCTATTTTATAAAATGTTGAAGCTCCCCAGTTTTTGACTTTTCTTTAAATTTTGTTGGGTTACATTCCTTGTGGATTAATACAGTCAAGATAAATCCAGATTGTAATGTCGAGGTACTGTTTGTTGCCTATTTTGTTCTTTGTTGTTGTTTTATTTTGCTTTTATATATTGCTTTCACCTAGGTTACTGACTTTATATCTTTTCATATACAACGGCTTGTTGTATACATGTAACCTGTGACAAAAAAACTCAAAATAAGTTGGGGATTGTAGTCCAGATTGTAAATATGGGCATTTATACCTATAACAGCCACTGGGTCAAAAATACCCCCATAGAAATGCATTGATTTTCACACCATTATTTTAGATTAATGTTATGATACAATGTGTTCCTTTTTGAAGGGAATGACTTAATACAATGACAGAGGATGTTTTTGTGGACTAGAAATGTGATCCCTTTGGCCCTTTTGGGAATATACCAACTTTTGGCAGTTCTCTTGTTAAATAAATTATATGTTATATACATTTTATATATATATATATATATATATATATATCTCCTTTTTTTTTTTTTTTGCACTTACATTGTCAGTTTTTTCCGCTCATACTATTATTCTCTTTCATATTACACTTCTATCTATATAATGTATAGTTACTACCATCATTTCCTTTGACATATTCTCTTTTAGATGTTGTTTTCAGGCTCTGACACATAATTTTCAGTATTCTCAATAGTATCCTTTCTTGTGAGCCACTATAGTGATATAATGGGTTTCATGAGAGTGTATGATGGGGAAATGGCAAGTATGATTTATGAGTCAAAGCTGTGTCCAGGGTATTTGTATTAAAGTGAGTATAAGTGAGCATCCAAATAGGTAATGCGTAATAGGTGTATGTGTGAGAAGGAGCTGCAATGTGTGAGGATTAGTGTGATTTATGGCCTCAACAGCCTTGCATACTTTTCATCCATAATACACTGACTCCACACAGTTTGCTAATGGTTATGCATATTTTATTTCATACCATTAAACTATAATTGAATGCGCGATGAAGCAACTGTGGAGAGCTGGCTATATGTTAGAGTTGTTTTATAATCCAGGTCTACGAGAAAACATAAAGTATACTTTTAACTGTAATGGGCTGATGTTTTGCTAGGAAATGTGAGACGGTACACTGCCGGGATTCAATAAAATAATCTGTGTCTTTTTTTTTCTTTTGTGTTATTCACCAGGGATATAATTCGGGGGGGGATATAGGGGTCAGGGAGTCTGTCTATGTGTCTGTCTGTCATATTGTGTGTGGATATAACCAGAAAACCTTTTTTATTGTTATTATCAGTTATGTATTATTCCTATCATCCACCCATTTTTTTGTCTGGAGTTGAACTAGGAAACTAGATTTTCCATAAATGTGCCACAGTTTTGAAGTTTAATGGCATATCACTTAAGTTTTCTATGTATGTGGCTGAGTAATTTAAAATGCCATTTCCTGAAACTACTCTACTACTTTGCAGTTGGTAATCTATTTTAATAAAGCAAAGCTAATATCAGTAACAGATACCACTTTACCCAAGGAGGATATGCCATCATCATCTACTTTCTGCTATCTTCTTCTACTATTATTCATGTTTTTATTTGTTTGTGTTTTTGCAGTGAGAAAAGGAAGCTGCAGGTCAACATTGCAAGTCCAATCCAGTGCAGCATGAACGGGAGGAAGTGCACAGTCATCGTCGAACCCAAGATTAACCAGTCGCAGCCCGACTTCACCAAGAGCCGCTCCGGTTACATACTGGCTGTTCCTGGCAACTAAAAGAGGCCAAGGGAGACAGTGACAGCAGATTTCAAATGAGGCCAGGATGATGATTCACCTCTGATTCACTTCTGCTGCCAATAATATGAGGATGTCGATAGCACCTCTGTAAGAGGATTGGTTTAATTGAATCCTCAGATCCAAGCCATGCCAAATTCAACCTGTTTTGTAGATTTCTATGCAATGTTCATATAAAAAGAAAGAGTACAATATGACTAGGTGCAAATTGCTTTCGTTACGCAAGTTTTGATATATGCACTACAGGATTATCCACCAAAGTTGTTTTTTTTTTTTTTTTTTTGTAAGTCCAAATTTCATGACTAGCAGTTTATTGTAAATGATTTATTGTCTGATTGGAAAAAAAAACTCAGTTAAGGTGAAAGAAGATTATGTTGCAACCTGTGATGTTGCATAATGAGAAACAGTCCACGGGTTTTGCAGGAATTATAATCCTTGCATCAGTGGTGGAGGTAGAGCAGCGTGGTGTTTATGTTTGATAGTTCACCCATCTTTGTTTTTCCTGCGTTAAATTAGAGGACTATACTTGTGATTAGAGTCTAATTGATAATACTGATGATTCTCTTAATTGAGCGTGTACAGTGTCTACCTAGATGGTAAATGATTGGAAGTGCAACTTAGATGTTTACAATCACATATGGGAACAGGAAGAGAAATTGTCTTCTTCATAGTGGTTCATGATGTGTCTGAGGCACAAATTCCAGATTCATTGTTAGTTATTCACAGGCTGCTGAGGAGGATGTGTTGAGCATATCCTGAGCATTGCATCCTGATACGTGCAAGTCTATTAATTTAAATTTTTGCATCTATTCTTTACTGCTACTTTGATAATAATCCAATACTACTTATATATTAAAGTTTAGAGTATATATGATGAGCATAAGACTACAAATATGTTTGAGAAGCACTTATACTGCATATGGTGTACAAAGGGATATAACTCAAACCAAATGGAAGGCAATAACAGACTATATCCAAAGCATTATATTTTTTCATTGACTGAACATAAGGTTTGAAATTTAAGACTTACTGCGACAGTGTTGCCGGCCAGTTTAGTGTAATCCCATGTGAACTTTCCTCCCCTTTATATTTTATTTGGTTGTCTTTGTGTTGATCGAATAGACCTTAGTCAGTGGAAGAGTCTGGCACTTGACAAATAGCCCTTCATCAGACAAAGAGTGTGTGAGTACGGCTCTTCGATTGAGTGTGCTCATGCTTGTACTGTATGCGTGTTTATTAGCACAGCAGACTGAGAGCCTGGAAGGAATGGGCGCAGGTTACGAGGTGCAAAGTCTGTAGCTTCCAGCTTTGTCTCCACAGTGTTATCAGATGGACTTACTACTTTGTCTCTGTCTCTTTAAAACCCTCCCATTTGCTTTCCTCGGTGTGAAAAGCCAAATCACACTGATCGAATTATTGCACTTGAACACTCGGAGTTTGGTTTCTACTGTTCGCACAAGCTGTTACATTTAATGAAATATTTCACTTTGGGTTCATTATTTGGTGAGTGTTAGCACGTTAAAATATGTTGTTTTTTTCCAACCACTACAAAATTAGTTTCAGCACAGAAGCTTATGAGATGGAGGTGGCAGGCTTTACACTGCATGTTCAGTATGAACATCTATCCAGAGATTGAGCAAATACAAGTGGAAGAAAATTGTTTTCTTGGGATGTGAAATTGTGTTTGTTGCTGCTTAACAATGTTCTGCATATGTCATTCTTATATTAGAATATAAAACACCTAATTTTGCCTGTTGCTAAGCTACTGTTTGTGGTATAGAGTATTCATGGTATGGCAGAAAATGCCATTCATGCAGTAACGACAGGTCGCCTCTTAGCCACTTATCTGTGTTTGCTCTGTATGTGTGGAGACTAAAGTGAGAGACGACAGCCCAAGGTTATGAATCAGAGCTCCCTCGGTGCCTGGCCTAGTTGAGGAGGCAAATGTGTTCTTCTACATTAAACTGAGAGGAAGAACAACTTGTTAGTGGCCTTTGTAGCCACAGCGCCACAGTCTAATTGTACTCCAATGTTGTCTGAATAAGTCGTTTATCTTAATTACTTCCTAAGTGCCCCTGTCTTTTGAAGGAACAAATCTCCATTCTACCTCGCAGCTAAATGACCTTGTCCCTGTGTTTGATAAGGAAGTATGAAGCTGGAAAGAGTTGTTTAGGCGAGAAAAGTGTTGCATTCATAGTGTGGATTATAGAAGTGACATTGGTAGCACTAATAGATGGTTTTCAATGGAGCTTAGGCACAGGAAAATGAGTGTGAGGAGTCGTGTGTGTGTGTGTGTGTGTGTGTGTGTTGTGTGTGTGTGTGTGGACAAGAGAGTGCAGCTCTCCATATCCTCCAGCATGGTAATCTCCCACAGGGCTTCTCCTCCTCTCTGCTCTGCTATTCACCGCTCATCATTAGAATGGACTCCATGTCACTTCTCACTTCAGCGCTCCTCTCCTTGCTTTCTTAAGGAAAGAGGAGGGGTGGTGGTGGTGGTGGGGGGGTTTACCGCTATGGGTGAACAAAGCCCTGCTTGGCCTCTTCTTCTTCTCTACTCCCTCCTCCTCCTCCTTTTCACTTCCCTTCGTCTATCAAATCATTTGGCTCCTTGCCCAGTTGACTGTACCATCCTGCAGGGCAGTGAAGGTTTTCTTCTTTTGTTTTTTTTTTTTTTCCCTCTCACTTGTCATATGCCCAGAAGGGAATGTTAAACCTGGAAATAAGAGAGAAACTACACCAGCAACAAAACATGTCAAACAATGAGTATTTCATGCACCAAAGCCATTGCTGCACAACAGGGAGAATATAATAACCTGAACTGTAAATGCAATGAATTTTCCACTTGCTAATGAGCTTGGATTTGTCTCCAGTGTGCAAACCTAATCAACAACGGTTAATTTCCATAATATTGATTATCTCTGCTATGGGATAGAGAATGAGAAATTACAATACAGTAGGTGCAAAAATAACAGGCTTTTCCTAATTACACCAGTAGGAAATGATCATAAAAGAATGTGAAAGCTAGGTACCATGTGCCATTGTATTGTTCTCCTTGTCTGTAGTGAGACCCTGTAACAAATCCATTTATTTATGTGGTTTTTGTGTTTTATTTTTGCCCCTGACTTAAGTTTTTCCATAGTAGCCAAAGAGTGACAAATTCTCCTCACTGTTATTGTAAACAAAATGTGTGGGTATAAAACACTCATTCAGTAAGTGCCTAATTTTATATTAAGTTTATATTTTGCATATTTGTGTAATTTTCCAGTACTTCATATCATAAATACAAAGTCTAATAGAAACTTCACCTGTTTTGTCCAAATGTATTCTGTATAAATGCAAGAGATTCATTCCATGATGTTCCACAATTAAAGTTCATTAATCACTTTATTAATAAATTTATTTGCCGCAGCAGTTCCTTTTATGGTATGTTTTTTACAGGTTATCTCTTTGTGTCTGTGTTTTGAACATTAAATCTTACTCTCGGATATCGTGCGAAAAGTGACGTCATGTTGAGTAAATGTTACCCGAGGTCAGCTGTTGACTCTAATGTGTGATGCGATAATAGATGTGGAGCTCAACGCTAATCCACCCACTAACAGCTGTTTGATTGGGTGACGTCGACATGGGTAAAACCACTGCTGTTGGCGTGACAGCGCTGCTTCCACTGCTACTGTGTCAGCCATCAGTCGCTACCTCAGCAGGGATTTATAATCCACTGGCTGATGGAGGAGACTCTTCTGCAGCGAATGGGATAAGTCATCGCTCAAGGGCAGTGACTAAGATGGCACCGACTGACCCGCAAGTTAAAGAAATGGAACTCAATTGTGAGCGACCTGACCAAAGATGATCTGCACATTTTCACACTTGTGCCATTAAAATCCATGTGTATAGATTATAGATTACTAAACTCATTCCACTTATTAAAACCACCAATCAGCGTTAAGAGATTTAATCATTTAAATGAGATCAACCATGAGTCAAAAGGACAAGAAAATCATACTCTGTGCCAGTGGATTGCTTCATTCCTCATGTTTACAATCCACCAAGTGTCAATAAACTTCTATTGAATACTGTAAATAAGCTGCAGTAACATTTATTGGTATTGATGGAAGGCAGTGAAACCCAAACAGCTATGAAATGTGATTTAAAACATCTTTTTTTTTTGCCAGAAGCAGTTTAAAGAAAACTGAATCCACAGAGCCAAAGAAGTAAACGGCAAGTTACGATCTTGAACGATCAGTGCATTTTATTTTCCATCACAGTACAAAAATAAATCAAAATAAGCAGAAACTAACTGAAAAATGTTTCAATTACAGCAACAGCTTTTTGTCTTTTTCCAAAAAAAAAAAAAAAACAGTTTCTTGAACAGCGTCTACACCCCTCCCTGTCGTTTTCCAGTGAAGTGTCCTTTTCCAATTGTCCATAAGAAAACATGTCACACATTCATCTGTACAAATAAAATGCTGCCAGTCACACACTAACATACAAAGGTACATTCACACACCCACACACACATGCAGCCACTGAACGCCTCTCTTTTTGAAGCTCATAACCACGGTTTCTTTTTTTTTCTACAAAGTACGCAACAAGATACAGAAAAAAATTTGACAGAAATCTTTTAACTATCACTTGAATCTTTTTTCATATTTTATAAGTATTTGAAAGTATTTTTCTCAAACAACTATCTAACGATGCAAGTGAAAAAAATGGCACATTTCAGTGAATTGGGGTAGAAGTAGACAGAGAGAAGGTTTTTGTTCTCTTTTTTGACACCCTTGACCCCAAAGGCCCTACTTTTTCTGCCAGAACAGAAGCCCAAATTCCAAACCGTGCCTGTCCTTATTGTGCCAGAACAAACACTGCAACTGCAAACCCTCACCTTGATCTACTCCACATGGTAGTGTCAATGCCGTAGAAGAGAGGTCAAAGGTTGCAACTAACAGAGATGTTAGTTACCTGTGATTCACACTAACAAAGCAGCAGAGGCAAGTACTCCAACCATTATCTGGGAACAATTTTAAAACGTTACTTTCAATGTGATACTGTATAAACTGACATCCTACATGTTGCTATTGCCATAATTGTTTTGTGTTAAGTTTTTCAGAACACTGTCACAGAAAGAGGCTGTGCACAACTTATTCATACTGAGGTGAAACATGGAAACTTTTAAAATGTATTATCCTTAGGTTGTGTTATTGTTTGGTCATAAAAGTACAGTTTAGTGGAAATAGATTACTTCTCCAGTGAATGGGATCAGTAAGAAGCTGCAGTACAACAGCCTTAACTATTCTATGAAAATAAGACAGCTATAAAACATTAGCTGTACAGTATGCTTACCCATCTTAGTTGTATTGGTGCTCCTATTAAAAGCTACAGCCTTGATTTTTCCAATTAAAAATGTGATTTATTCTGCAAACATCACTGTATCTCCTTCAGTCTGCAGATATCTGTGATGATCCCTCACATTAGATTTACAATGAGATGATACTGATAAATTATCCACAAGGTAAGCTGTGCTTTTCTGCAATTACTGAGTGACACTGAAAGAATTAATCCCACAAGAAAATGGCTGTGCTTTCTCCTACTGATATGTGAGACAGCAGGTTGTCATAGCTATGTATGTAGGCCAGTGTTGTAGGAAAAAGGATGTTTTCAGGGCATCCTCATCAGTAAAAAGCCAGAAAAACTGTTGTTTGTCAAGGTGTCCAAGTTGATGTGACTTTGGTGTGGTCAGATTTAACATTGGTTTTGATCTAAGGGCTTTAATTAGAAACTTATCATTAATCCCTGCAACATTCATTTGCTTTAACCACAATCAATCTTCATTCCCACCAAAGATAAACACACCTACTTCTCCTTAATGTCTGTCCCTTTCTAAGGTTTTTATCATGGTATTTCATTTACAAATGTGCCAAAATAATAAATACATGAATGGCAATAAATAAGGTGTCGGTAAGTAGTTATTACTAGATGAAAATCCATCCCTTCATTTAACAGCTGGACATACAGTATAGTATTTCAGAGTGTTCTCAGACCTGTGAGATTTTCATCAAAGATATGGCACTGTTTTAACATTTTCTATGCTGAATCATAAGCACAAAATCAAACATCATTCCAAAGTGGTTGCAATACAACCTATCGACAAAAGTACAAAAAGAATTCCCTGGTAAACAAATAGTCTATTTTAGCAAGCATAGCTAAATAAACTAGTGTCACTTTGTTCACAGCATTCTCTAATGCAGATGCAGTTGGTTTACAAATCAAGTAAAAACAAGAAAAGTAATTACCTCACTCCCCCCAAACTCTGTAAAATTGCATGGCACACGTGCAAAACATTACATTTCTAAATAAAAAAAAATAAAAAAAAAAACAGAACAAAAATAAGATTAAAAAAAACAAACAAAAAAAACAAAAACAAAGAAAACTTGTTTCAGAAAAGCAATAAATAAGCCTCCATAAGGTATAAGCCTTTGGGGAGTAAAACATCCATTTACTTGTGGTTTTTTTTTCTAGATGAAAATAAAGTAGGTCTTTCTGAACACACATAGTATGACCACTCATCATCGGCCACACATCCTCTTGTTATCAAAAGTCCTGCAATTCAGTTCTTGCTTATTGTCCATCCATTTGGCCACTATACTGTATACGTCCTGTTGCAGAGCTACAAACTGAAAGCCACAAAACATGGATCCAGTAGTGATGCCCCCTCCAGTTCTTTGCTAGATGGCCAGATATGCACTGCAGCAAAAATGTCCAGGCGTATCCATGTAATTGAGGGGATGTGGGTGTTGGCATTCCAAAGAGCCAGGGTTTGTTGCAGCCAGGGATGCCTGTTCACCCATGATGCATGAAGAAAGTCAGTCAGGCGATGGCCCTCACCCTCCTGCAGTAGGCAGTGCACATCACATTGTCAAACAGTCAGAAGGTCACTATAGGCTGCACCAGCCTCAGTTCTGTCCACATTCATTGCTGTAGATGTATGCTTCCCTTTCAAATGTTTGTCTTTTTGTATGAATTGTTAAGAGTTTTCAGTATTTATATAGATATATATTTATATATATATGTACTGTATGTTAGCAAAGGATATACCCGAGTCTGGCATTTTTTGTTTATATATCATTGTCAAAAAAGCTTTCATTCCCAGGTTTACAGAAATCCACTCATTAGTTATTTGAAAATAGAATTTAGTCTTGATTTAGTATCTAGAGTCAAAAAGGTTGATCTTTTGTCTTGTACTAGCAAAGTCCCTATGCTCCATTTTTGTTGGCAACAGCATCTCTTATGTTGTTAATACAATGATAATATTTATAACTAAGATCAGTCAAAATAACCATCAGAAATCTCAAAAGCCCCTTCACTCACACACAATTTTAAGTGTCTTCAGCTATTCATCACAGTTGTTGAAAATCCACTGCTTCCTAGCCCCACTTCAGTTTGGACAATAATAAATAAATTGTAATAGTAGAAATAAGCTTTAAAGCCTGTCACTTCAAACTTGTCAAAATGCCAGACTGGAGTATCCCCCACCTCCCGTAAACCCCTCAGCTCCCCCCCAGCATCCCCTCACCGGTCCAGGCCAATGAGCAGGCGGCTCCTCTCCTCCTCCTTCTGGCTCTCGTTCTTCAGGTCAGCAAACACCTGAGTGAAGTAGTGCGGGTCTGAGTTGATTTGGAGCATCTTTGCGCTCATCAGGTTGATGATGGATAGGCAGCGGTCCCAGAAGGTTTCCTTGGAGCTCTCCACCAAGAAGGGCTTCAGAGGGTAGGAGATCTCATTGCCCATGTATGAATAAGACAGGTAGAGACAGGTAAGCAGAACTGCTTGCAGCTCATGCTCTGTGGCCACCTCAGAGGAGACCACGTCACGGCACAGCATGTAGACAAAGACCACATTTGCAGGAGTGATGAATCCCTGGTCCTGCCAGCCCTGGAGCAGCAGGGAGCGGTCCACACTGCGTAGCCACAGCACTGGGTCAGTAGGTGACAGGTGTTTCAGCCGGTAGCAACGTCTGCACAAAAACTCCCCAAGGCAGCGCAGCAGCTCACTGGTGGAGGCCTGGACAATCACTCGCTTAGGGGTCCCAGGGGCCACATTGGAGTTGGTTAAGGGTGCCTTCTTCACAGATGATGTTGTGTTATTGGAGCTCTTGGTGAGAGCTGGAGTGCTTTGATCCTGTGTGAAGGTGGATAGATTGGCACAGGATTGTGACTTCTTCAGGTTCTCATTGTTCAGGTGCGTTACATTGTTCTGGTAGGTGCCATTAGGCTGCACTTTTTTGGAGCCTTTCTTCTTAGCAGACACCGCTACAATCCGCTTCCATGGGAGCACATTGATGAGCGAATGCCGCTTCAGGTTCTTGTCTTTGGCATTCTTGCTGTTCTGGACAGCTGTGTAGTGGCCCACGGTGGCCGGTCCATCTTCAAACAGAGCCGCCTTTCGGTAGCTAGGTGACAAAGACAGCACGGTTCCCATAGTGACTCGGAGAGGCGTCCAGGAGCTTTGCCGCACTGGGTCAGAAGTGTGTCTGCCAGGGAAGTTCCTGGGGGTCTAAAAGACTCAATGCTTCTGGGAGCTGGAAGTCCCGGGCTACAGGCTGCCACTGGGCATCTAAAGCCTAGTAGGAGATTGTCCAATGAACAGCCTGTTGAGGAGATAACAATCAGCTTGACTGAGACAGCCTCTGTTATATTTCTGTATCGTGTCTGTCTTCAGGTGGGCAGCAACGTCTTCTGGAAACAGAAAAGATTTTAAAAAATTAGACAAAACCTATACACTATTACCTGTGCATTAATTGTGGTTATTTACAACAAAAAAAACTTAAATCTAATCTCTACAAGATTACATCAGATAATATTTTTCTGTTTGTCTGTAATATCTCATATTCAGAGGTTTATCCAGCAGACCATCAGGCTCATTACCAGTATTGATTTGACTCAGTAAGAGGTGAAATCGATGAAAACTTCCCATAATTAATTCAGATACAGTATAGATTGCTCTTTTCTGTGTGTAACAGGCATGAAAATTAGGTAAAAATATTTCATACAGTTTTTTCTATACTTTACATTTACATGCAAAGGATAGAAACCTTACATCAGAAAAGCAACAGATGGGATTTTAGGCCAGCTATTTATAGAAAGTAACATACTATCGAATTAATCAACTATTGAAATCTGTTCTGCATTGTATATTCATAAAGGCTTTATAATATTAGATGCGTGTTTTATTGGCAATGGCCGACTAGTCACAGTGAGCCATGCGCCACCCCTCTTACTAAGATGGAAGCCTATAACGTAAACACCACAACAATACAGGACTGGTGAAGGTCGCGTGTGATACCTATAGAACTCTGCATACTAAAAAAACAAATCCAAGGTCACATCATTAACGTTGGTTGAACGTGCTTAAGAACAAATACATGTATAGTTATGGACGACAGAAATGTCTTCCGTTCCGCAGTATCTATGCATAGCTGAAATACAGTGGATGGAGCTGACTTGCGCATGATGCTCTAATCCTCATTCCATCACCCAATGGCAAGCCCATGTCTGTCTCTTTAGTTGTGGAAAAGACAAAACATTAACCTGTAATCTGGCTTTATTGGATTAGATTTTAATGATTTATTTTGGGTCTTGCTGTGATAAAGGGTTATGGACGTCGGGTGCTCTCCATGGTGCTGAAACCCAGAACCCAGCGTCTGCGTCGCAATGAAACGCTGACCATAGGCGGTGGCTTCGACTAAATATGAGGGGATATCGCATGTCTCTTTCCTTTTTCTTAAGATCTTGCAGTATATTAATAAACGCATTGGTTAAAACCTGCAGCTTTATGTCGTCGCATTCATTCTTCCGAGTGAAATAGGCTGCCCATCACTTCTATTTCTAATATCATGGCTGCACGAATATGTAATTTAAAGTCCTATACTTTCAAGAGGAAAATGTGTGACCAACATATCACTATTTGCAACTCACCCGATCTCCTGTTCAAAGGGAAAAATAGCTTAGCTGCAAAGATGCTCCGCGGCTCACGCAGTAACCTGTTTTTCCGTAGAAGAAAAAAAAAATCACTGTAAAACCATCTCGCTGATAAAAACGTAACAAAGAAAAATAATCCAAGCCGATGCAAAAAAGCAAGCGGTGGATGAACGCGCCTGTTGTTGATAGTGCGCAGAGGATAGCAGACAGTTGTGGAATGGATGCTGAGATGAAGATGTGCTCCTGGTCCTCTTGGCCGTGAGATGCGGATGCTGCGAGGGCTGGTGTTGTGTTGTGTCATTGACTGTGTGAGGACGGTTGACGCAAAGGCGGTGGTGGGGCGCCGCTCTGCGCTCTGTGCACGATGCTGTTTATGCTGGGAACCAACTCCGCCTATAACAGTATGCACAGCGGGCACTGAAGCACACAGAGCACAGTCAACACCTACAGTAATTTACCCCAAAACCAACAACCATCAACCCTTGGACATTTAGATTTTGAATGCATTTATAAACCTTTGTGATTGGCTATTTCAGCGAGTCTGTATTTTAATTCCTGTCTATATAGGCCACCGATTCATCAACACTGTAATTTTGCTACCTATTGCCTACCAGTAGGCTGTGTCATTTTACCATTTAGGTACAGTATGTTGGAGTTTGTATTTAATTCATTTTCGGTAATTATTCCCGTTTTTTTCAATTGTTGTAGTGTTCTGTGTATCATTATACTCATAGCCTATTTACATTTCATATTCCTATCATCTATTCTGTTTCTCTCCTCTCACCTTTAGTTTTCATCTATGTTTGTAGATTAATAGGCCATTTCTTTTTTTAATACTTGGCACTTTACACAGACTATTCTATTTTATTCTAGCCTGTCATGTATCTCAAATACTACTTCTACAACTACTTCTACTACCACTAATAACGATAATAATAATAATAATAATAATAATAATAATAATAATAATAATAATAATAATAATAATAATAAGCCCACATTGCTGTAAGACCCATTTGCCTCGTTTTAATTTACATGGTTATTTACATCTACATACTATAGCCTACTGTAGGTTACTTTACTGTGGCCTGCATGTTTTAATTCAATTTTTGTTTAATTTAATTGAATTTTAAATAAATGTTTGAACTGAATTCTGAATTTTCCTTAGCCTACTGGATAAATATATAAATCTGATCAAATCTAATATAAATCTAGTGGGGGAAAAAGTGGTAAGTTCATTCATGGTTGGTTCTCTACCCTTGCAGGGAAAAAATATTCAGGGTGCGGTTCCACGTGTTGTAGGGTACCTGTTTCATTAGCCTGTAGAAGTCACATTAATGTGTTTTATACTCTACAAACCTACAGGCTACGTCTAATTGCGATGAAGGATAGTGCGTGTAATGCGATTTAATCGTAATAGAGAAAATAAAATGGAAGTGATTTGTGCCTTTTTAAATGTTTAAGAGGTACCCAACGCACGCGATGTACTAACCGGTTTCACATAACTACATTTCCCAAAGGTCTAAAAATCCCAACATGCAAGTGGTACGGTGACGTCACAACGCAAGGTAACGTAGTCCCTGTACGTAGTTTTCATTCAGGCAGCATTTGAATAAGGAAGATGGCGGCTGCAGCAGTGGTTGAATTTCAGAGAGCCCAGTCTCTCATTAGCACGGACCGCAACGCCTCTATTGATATTCTCCATTCAATAGGTAGGTTTGCATTTAGCATTTCTAGATGGACACGATTTCCCCGATCATTGTTACTCGTTACTTCTTTTTTTAGTTGATGAGGTTAGCGTGCTAGCCTGTGTCGTTATGCCGGTGGTGTACCGTGCTGACTCACTGTTGAACGATAAGGCAATGGTAGCAGCTAGTGGTGACTAGCTAGTTAGCAATTTGGCTAACTTTAGGCCTTCGTCTGGAATAAGTACCTCTTGTCAATAATTAATTTAATGTTTTCCTAAAGCTGTAGCGTTTGTCACGTTGTGTCAGTGATCCCGGCTCTGAAGTTAACGAGATCTACATTTAACGTTGAACTGACGATGTCACGTTAGCATGATAACTATTATGGCTTGCTAACGTCTTTAGCCTGTTGTCAGAAGCGACAAGGGAAAGCCATGTTATTGACACAAGGAAAGGAAGCCCCGTGACAGGCAGAAAGCGCAGTGAATTAATATTTAGGTGTCTTAGGGTAATTTAGAATTACGGGCCGCGCAGAGGTCTCTGATGTTACCTACAGGTATTAGCATATGTACATGGTACTACTCTACACACATCGGTGTCCTCAAATTGCCTTGTCACACTAGCCTTCAGCTATCAGGTCGCTTGTTAGTTCCGTATCATCTGTTAATG
Organism: Sphaeramia orbicularis; assembly: GCF_902148855.1. NCBI lineage: Eukaryota > Metazoa > Chordata > Actinopteri > Kurtiformes > Apogonidae > Sphaeramia > Sphaeramia orbicularis. The sequence goes on along the minus strand of NC_043975.1, from coordinate 25,875,189 downwards.
ACACTTTCACGTGATTTAAAGGTAGCCCTGATAACATCGACATTAATAAAGAAATAATGCACCATTTGCACCAATGCCCGAGATAGCAGGTCTGTAGGTATTGTGTGTTTTATGTACAATTTGTCAACATATGCAACATTGAGAATCCATACTTTAAATGTATTTTTCTACTGACATCGTGTCCATTGTTAAAGATTAATCATTACATTTTCAGTGCTACAGATCTCGGTTGTTATGTAGAGTCTTAAGCCACACTTTTGCACAGGATTAAATCTGTCTTTAAGAGTGTGTATGGCCTGTCAAATAATGTTTGTCATGGGATTTGCTTGAAAATATGAACAACAAGTAAATCTTAAGTGAAGGATTAAAAGACCAGTGAGTTAAATTTAAATTATTTAGATTACTTAAAATTTTCCTCAAAAGATCAATTACTGTTTTAATATAATTACTATTTGTGTTCCTTTATCAGTGAGGAGAGATGTTCAAGAAAATGATGAGGAAGCTGTCAGGGTTAAAGAACAGAGCATCCTGGAGCTGGGGACACTCCTGGCCAAGACGGGACAGGCTGCAGGTAATTTTTTTAAACCTTTTTTTTTTTTTTTCAGTCATCTCACATGTTCTTACAATGCACATGTAATGCATTAGCAGTTTTTTTTTTTAAGTTTATTGGATGTGTTGTAATTATTATTATTTTTAATGTATTTTTCTTTTCTGTGGCCAGAGCTTGGAGGGCTGCTGAAATTTGTGAGGCCTTTCCTCATTTCTATCAGCAAGGCCAAAGCAGCCAGGCTGGTCCGCTCACTGCTGGACCTGTTTCTTGACATGGAGGCAGCAACAGGGCAGGAGGTTGAGCTGTGTCTTGAATGCATTGAGTGGGCCAAGGCTGAGAAAAGGACCTTCCTACGACAGGCTCTGGAGGTAAGCAGATTTTATAAAGATGTCTCTATGCGGTAACAGTAGCATAAGATGAGCAACTTAAAAAACAATCCACACTGTCCTCACAGTAAAAAAAATATTATTGTCATTAATTGTTGGATTTAACTTCATAAAGACATTAAATACTACTTAAATTATTTAATTTGGGAACTCTGAGTTATGCATCATAGTTGAGCAGTTTGAGACTTTTTTGCATGTCAGTGCAAGTAAATGCAATCTATTGATAAGTCTGGTTCTGTTACAGTTATACTGTGCATAAGATTTCATGTTTGGTGAAACAGTACAAATTATTTAATACTCGGTAGATGCCACATTTTTTCACTAGACAGAAATTTAGTGTTTTGACTACTTGAACTAGTCTTTGTATTTGTGCTGTCACTCATCCTGGCCTACCTTTTACACACGGCCTCCATTTATAAAACACAATCCTCACAGCCTCAAAAATAGCAGCTACAAGTTTTCAGCTCAAATTGAACATGTTCTGACTCGTCTGGTGATGCTTTAGATTTACTTGGATTATGCTGAGAACCAGGTTTCCAGCATTTTTCTCAGTCTTGCATTTAAAATGCATAACTCTAGATGTTTGATAAAGCATCGCTTAGTTTCACTTCTTTCTGTCACTTCTTAGATGACCACTTACATTATTGGGGATTGGCCAAAGCACTGCATGCACAATTACACTTACAGCCAGAGAAAAGTTTAGAGTTTGGCAAATTAAAAATACAGGATCAGCAAAATGTTATGTATTGGCTCTGTATAATCCCAGTTATCAACGGCCTGCAATGAACTGGCAACATCCTGTTCATTGCTGGCCGGGTGTTCTCTGTACTAACTAACATTGAAATAATAAATCTTTTATGAATATGAAGAAGGAAAGGCACACATCACTTAAGAAATGGGAATGAAAATATTTGTTAATTCTATCTCTGACATCATATAGAAGTACTTTTACTATACATTTCCCATGCTTAAGCTTTTTGATTTTGTTATTGGTATTTGTATGCTGCACATCTTTTGCTCTGGTACATGACCTCCTTTTTAAAGCAATAGATTGGCACAGTTTCTCAGCATGTCTCTCTGCATCTCTCTGTCCTCCAGGCAAGACTGATTTCCCTCTATTTTGACACCAAAAGATACCAGGAGGCCTTGGCGCTTGGTGAGTGTCTACAGAACAGACTTTTATATCAGCTTTGTCTTGTTCATCAAGGGCCTATAGCGCAGTCTTCATTTTTTTTCACCCAATAGTGTCAACTTTCCTATTTTAAAATACTATTAGAACCATAAAATACTATATGATGTAGGATGAAACCTACTGTTCAGAGGTAGCTCATGAACATAATATTTGCAATGATATTTAAGATTTGCACACCAGCTTAATTAAATATTTGACCTTCATCCTCCAAGTTGTTGGTCAATCTATCACAAGAGGAACAAACAAAGTAATCGCAGCATTTATTACACCTGATTTAACTCCTCTTTCCACTTCTGCCTCAGGCTCCCAGTTGCTCCAGGAGTTGAAAAAGATGGATGACAAAGCTCTGCTGGTAGAGGTTCAGCTGCTGGAGAGCAAGACGTACCACGCTCTCAGTAACCTACCCAAGGCCCGTGCAGCCCTCACCTCAGCTAGGACCACCGCCAACGCAATTTACTGTCCTCCAAAGCTCCAGGCAGCACTGGACATGCAGTCAGGTTAGAGGTTTCCCCAATTCTGAAGGTTACCTCGGTGAAGTGAATCAAGTGAATTGATAGATGAAGATGGACCTACAGGTTCTTGATGGAATTAAAAGTGATATATTGATGTTCAGTCAATACATGATTTACTACACATTCTTTTTTTTATACTTTATTTTTGACAGATTTTATATTTTTTAACAAACAGACAATAAATCAAAAATGCAAAGACATAAGAAAAGCGTCAAGAAGCACAGACAGGGCAGTATTAAAACTTAAAGTACAACGGTAACAAAATGGGTCGATGAGCCACAATATTATCCCATCATGATAAGAGGGTTGAGTTTGCTTAGGTATTGTCCTGGATTTACTACACATTCTAAAAAAAATCATCTATGTGGCTGGTAATTGGAAAGTCTAATAATATTTGAGCGCTGCTGGTCTGTTCTGTGATCACATAACATACTGGACTTTTATATTTACCTGCTGCTACAATGTTGAAGCTGAGCCCAGAAAGTCTGTGGACTTTTTGACATCTTACAGTTTGCCTCAGATGGTAATCCTGCCGTCTCCGTTACAGGGATCATCCATGCAGCAGAGGAGAAGGACTGGAAGACGGCTTATTCCTACTTCTTTGAAGCCTTTGAGGGCTACGACTCGATCGACAGTCCCCGAGCCATCACATCACTCAAATACATGCTTCTCTGCAAAATTGTACTGAATTCGTGAGTAATGTTTAACATGGTCATCATGAACATAGTGCAGCTCGCATATGTGCTCTGTGCTTTTCATTAACGTCTACCTCTCCCGTACTATATTTTTTGATGTCTTGTTTTTTGTGTTACAGACCAGAGGAGGTACAAGCCTTGATCAGTGGAAAACTGGCGCTGCGATATGCTGGCCGCCAGGCAAGGACCTTTTTTTACTTTCAGCAAAATGAGCAAAACACCAGTGGAATAGGCTTAACATATTTTTGATCTACAGCTAGATCTTAAATTTTTGCATTTGGAAAAAAAGAGTGGTTTCATTTACATATAAAATTTGTTGTATTTGATCAGGATTAGGTCTAAAAATGTCACAGCACAACTGCCCTGCTTTGCTAACAAGATTACATTACAAGATTTAAAAAAAAACACCTTTTAATGTTATTCTAAGGGAATGAATTGCTAAAGAAATACTTGGCCTTTAGTTATGTAGTTGTTCCTCTATTCTGTACATACACAACTCTGCTTTCTCTGTGCAATGACATTAGTTTCTTTCTTTTGTCTTTATCTCTCTAGACGGATGCATTGAAATGTGTTGCCCAGGCCAGCAAGAACAGATCATTAGCGGACTTTGAAAAGGTGGGAACCCATTCAGTCTGTCCTATTCAGAGCTCTTTTACAGTTAAACTCCATTGATCATTTGTAATCTAGTTTCTCACATCAGCCAACTGAGCAGCACATGCAGAAGTGAACCTCAGCTGTTTTTTTGTTTTGTTTTGTTTTTTCCTGTTTTTAGTTTTGTTTTTATTAGTATTTCACAGTTGACTTGCAGAAAAAAATTTATTTTCATGGTTATTAAATATTTTAAATTAAACTCCTCCAGGCCCTAACAGAGTACAGAGCAGAACTGAGGGACGACCCTATTATCAACACTCATCTGGCCAAGCTGTATGACAACCTGCTGGAGCAAAACCTCATCCGAGTCATTGAACCTTTTTCCAGAGTACAGGTAATCACCTTCTATACAATGGAAACCTGCCAGTGTGACGCTGATGTTTGTTACGTTAGTGTCAAATTAATAGTGTAGATGTTCATGTTTTTGGGCACCATCTTTAATAAGTGCGTACTATATTTACCAGCTCTTTATTTTTGTTTTCAGATAGAGCACATATCTGGTCTAATCAAACTGTCAAAGGTATGATTGTTTACACTTTTTCATTTTTTTTCTTCATTTTCATTCCCAGTTTAGATGTGTATGTGTTTATGTTGAATTTTCTTTTCTTTTTAGGGAGATGTTGAGAGGAAATTATCGCAGATGATTCTGGACAAAAAATTTCATGGTAAGTCCAACGGTCAGGCACAGATTTATTCAGGAACACAAATGTTAAGCCTTTATTTAGACATTTATTTGAATGTACCGCTGCTTGCTTTATTACAGGAATCCTTGACCAAGGTGAAGGTGTCTTGATCATATTTGAAGAGCCCCCAGTGGACAAAACATACGAAGCAGCCTTGGAAACAATTCAGAACATGAGCAAAGTTGTGGATTCACTTTACAACAAAGCCAAGAAGTTGACATAGGTGAGAAGAGTATGACATGAATTCATGTTAAAATGGGATTTTCTTCATTTCAGCCTTTTGGAATGAGATTTTTTGTTTTTGCTATTAGTATATAATATTTAGTACAAAACAAAATTGCTTGATACATTTTCTTTCCTGAATGTGGTTTTTTTTTTAACCCTCAGAGCAGATTTCCACGTCAGTGTGATGGAGGAACTGTGTGTGTTTGACCAGCGTGTGTAACATTTTAAGAAGGGGACAAAGGAGAGCAACAGGAGTCCCACAAACTGCAACAAACAGGATTCCCCCATCAAACTTTCGCCTCTCCCTCAATGGACAGTGTCATCACTTCACCTGTTTTGTTTTTGTTTTTTCTTCCCTCTTTGCTTTTGATAATTCTTCAGGATTCTGTATAACACTCAGCGGCCACATCAGGCCATCAGGGAATATTGTACAACCACAATAAAAAGATTAAAAGGTTTAAGAATACATATATGTTTATATCTCCTCTAAGGTTGGGCTTACAAAGCCTTAAGCTGACTCCACTGCAACCTCAAAGGTGCAACATTGACCTCTGGAGCTTCACCCTCTGCTACCAGCAGCGTATGCAGAAACGAGGCTTTCTCTTCTCCGTATCTTTCAGAAGCACACTGTTCAGTTTTTGGAAGGTTGGGATACTCCTTGGGATATTGCATTCTGGTTCAAGAGCTCCCTCTGGCTCTTACTTTGTCATTACCATATCAATGCCAACAGTTAAGTCCCCACTGTATTTCAGATATGTATTAAACACTTTATTTGTTTTTTGTGTTTTTGTTTATAAGTTGGAAAACAAAATCTGAAAGGTTGCCACATGCCTGCCCCCTGCTTATGTAAGTTTATATAAGAAACAGGATGCCATTTCACCACTAGTGCCACTTTTTGGCACTTCTGTTTTGCCTCCATGTTTGGGTGCAATATAAAATAAGAGGGCAGAGGTGGATGTGATTTGAATGCCTCTGAGCTTCTATGAGTTATTCCCGAGTGAGCAATTCTTCATTGTTAGTTCCTAGCACTAGTGTGGTATGCTAGTAACCAAACAATTTGTATGATTTTTTTTTTTTTTTCTTTTTTGGGGGGTTTTGTTTTCTCTTATAAAGACATTTTCAAAATAAATATTTTGTATTTTAAGTAGTTTGTCTTGTCTCTTGAGGAATATGACATGGTACTGTTTCACTGGCTGCACGACGATGGTTTTAAAGTACATGTTTGGGATTCTTCATGTTGCAAAGTTGAAACAGGCTCAAGAATAGAAAATGTATACATCTGTATACTTGAGTACATGTACTACTTATTTGTTGTCACATTGAAGGGAGGATTAAAATGGAATTGTGTACATGCAGGAAGGAACTATTCTTATGAGCCCACACATTACTTTTCAAAAATATAAAATTCTCATATTTTCTTCCTGTTTCCATATTTGTCCATTATTTGATAAAACAGCATCAAAGGGCATTAAATCTCAATTTAACTGACAGCTTTGGATTTTTTGTCATTTGTAATAGTGTGATTTTTTTTTTTATTACTAGTCTTTCCTTACTCAATAGTAATACTTTTTATTACATTTATCAGGAGATTTTTTTTGTCTCCTCTGGAGTACGACTTACTGTGGCTGACATGTCCATGATTTAAGGCAGTGTTAATGAAATTAAACATTGATTAAAAAAGGAAAGTTTTCCTGGATTTCATGCCCTTTGGTGTTTGTGCAGCCTTAAAATTTAATCTCATGTACTTATACACTGATCAGTCATAACATTTTGACCCCTAACAGGCATGGACTGACCAGTAGGACATTCTAGCCCCACCGACTGTCCTCTGATGTGGTGAATCAGGGGGGAAAAAAGCGATATTAACATCAAAACAGGTGGCGCCTATACAGTTATTTAGGCTATCATGAAGGGGAAATACACAAAACTTTAAACAGAAAAACCCAAAGAAGAGTGCAAGAAAACGTTGAATCTGAAGCGTAAGGAGAAAGGTGGGAAAAATCAAGAGTGTAAGGTCAAATTATCACAAATGCAAAAAGGTTACTGAGCTGTTTAGTCAGACTGTGGAGGACAACCAGGAGGAACTTGCAGAAACTTGTGACCTACTGAAGAAGCCTTTAGTCCCACAGCTTTGAGTACATTTTTATAAACTCCAAGTTCATGTAGAGTAATAAGTTAGGCTACCTAATCTTTGACAGTGTTGTACAATACTTTTGTTTCAATCATTTGTTGATCATTATTCATTGTTTTATTTTGAAACCCTTCATAAATCCTATTTTAAGACTGTACTCGTGCTTTGTAAATAAATATAAATAAATTAACACAAATAATTGTTGCTTGTGAAATGTTATTCTCTGTGACTATATTGTCGAGGTTTGTGGTAGAGTATCTAGACATGCTGGCAGGTAGTTAGTTAAATGTGTAATCGTGTATGGGTTGTGGGCCTACATTTTGGGCCTTTTTTTTTTAGACCCAGTCCGTCCCTGCTAACAGGCAAAGTGGCATTAATGTAGATTATCTCGTTACAATGGGACCTACCAAAAAAATGATCCAAAAAACAATAACCGGATCTCAACCAACAGAACATCTATGAGAGAATAAGGCTATCACCACCTGTCTAATATAGTGGAAGTTCCCTTTTTTTCTACAAAACCAGCTCTGACCCAAGGCTTAGACCAGGGCTGTTTCTAGCTTTGTGGGGGCACTGTAAACAAGATGCTGTTTGGGGGCCCCTAGTTTGTCCAACTACCATGAAGAGATTCCTAAACCCTTTAGATGGTCTACTAAGATGTCACAGTCTGTTACACTTCATGAGCAAAACAGGCTACAGTTAAAATCAAACATCTTAAGTTGAGCCACTCAGGCAAGTTAAACTGATATAAAACTATCATACAATAAAACTATAATACAAAGAAAACAACAGTACTCTGTACGTCAATACATAGAACAGATTTGGAGTGTTAATAAAAAAAATGTTTACTTTAAATAAGAAAATCCAACAACTACTGAGGTAACTTCTTTTTGATGCAATTATGGTGTTAATTTTTTTAATACTCTCACTAACAGGAATGGTAGGCGGTAGGCAATCATTCCCATCATATCTGGCCTATGTCACTAACTGTGTGGCAGTCTGGTCCAATGAATATAATGCCACAAAAACACCAGCCACTTCTTATCATTGCAGTTTATTTTATTTATATTCTACTTTTATTTTTTTAAAAGCATATAAGGGATGTAATTAATACATGAGATGATAAAGACAGGGCATTTTAATTTTCCTCAGATGAGGCTGAACATGCAGCTTTGGGGCCCCCTGGTGGTTTGGGGGCCCTAACCATTTGCCTAGTTTTCCATCGTAAGAAAACGGCCCTGGCCTAGACACCACCAGACTTCTGCAGGTGTGCTGTGGTATCTGGACCAAGATGTTAGCAGCAGGTCCCTAAAGTCCTGGAAGTAAAGAGGTGGACCCTCCATGGATTGATTCAGTTGTCCAACACCTCCCACAGATGATCAGTTTAGCCTGAGATTGGGGTGTCTTTCCTTAGTCCATTTTTGGAACTAACCACTGCGGACCAGGAACATCCAACAAGACCTGCAGCTGTGGAGATACTCTGACCCAGACATCACCATTACAACATGACCCTTATCAAAGTCACTCAGTTGCTCATTTTACTGCTTCCGATACATCAGCTCTGAGGACTAAATGTTCAGGTTGCTGCCTAATATATCCAACCCAGGGTAAGGTTCCATTGTTGTGAAATAATTGATATTATTACCATTCCCCTGTCAGTGGTCTGAATGTCATTGCTGGTCAGATTGTTTCATATTATATTATTATGTTTTGCACCTTTTATTTCATATCACATCAGCAAATGAGGATATGAATATTATGTATAAGGAACAAAATGCACTCAACATTAGACCTCAGAGATACTTTACATGTTATAATACATATAATACAACAGATAAGAATTTACTGTCAGATCCTGTGGCATTTAATCATTCCATGTGAGGTAACTTGCACATTTCAAGTGTTGCTCTTAGTTTTTTAGTCTTTAAGTTGTTAATTGGGTACACTTTCCCATTATCAAGTCAACCATGAATATGATTAACATTTTATTATAATATTTTCCCTGCCTTCAATATTTAATCCCAATATTTGGTAGTATGTACGTGATGACGTACTTACGCCGGATCCCGCCTCTCAGACAAAGAGTTCTCAAGTAGAGATAATACGCTGTAATCCTTTCTAAGACAGTTTTAGATCCAACATGGCGGCGGGGTAGCTTTGCTGCTATACGCTATTGTTGCATTAGAAGAAACAATTAACTTTAATTTCTTATCAGTAAAGTTTTATTACAGTAGTAGAGACTGCAGATAAAGATATTGAGGGAACGAGACGAAACTACGGTGCTTTTTAAGAACCGCTGTATATCCAAAATGGCGGAAAAGTAGTTCTGTTACTGGGCGATTTTGTTGCAACAGAAGGATTTTCTATCTTTCAGTTTTTGCAAGTTTAGTTCTTGGGTTTCGGCAGTTCGTTCGGCCGTTTATGCTGAATTGCACTTAAACGTCAAGGGATTAAAACATAAAGATGACCGCTCTGGTGAGTTACACCGAAACATTAGGTCTGAAACACATTTTAACTCCCGGTAAGCTAAAGGTAACTTGTAGTTGAGGGACAGGTGGCTTTTTGTTCCATGTAGACACAGCCAGCGCAGCAGTAGTCTGTGTGGCAGAATGAGATGTCATTCAAAACTTCCTAGTGAGTCCGGAAGACGAATGGAGTATCTCATGACAAGAACACAGCTAGCAACACTCACTACTGTTGTTTTAGCTGCAAATAAAAGTATATTACAGCTCCTCTATCTGGTAGTGGAGCAGCCAAAGTTCATAGCTGTTAACGACGAAGGTATAAAAATGCTAAGAAGTGCATAAATACTTAGCAAAATCATAAGCTAGCAAATGATGGCCCTAGAAAGTGAAAAGAAGGAAGTTAGCAAAACGGAGTAAGTGCTCCATTCACCCTACATCAGCACTGTGTAAACAAAGTATCAGTGTTTGATAAATAGAGCAATTATGCGTGTCATTAGTGAACAGAACCATCCACTGATATAAAATGTTCAATAACTTCTGAACTGCTAATCCTATCAGTGCAGTTACAGTGGTGGGCAAAATTAATAGAACACCTGACAGATCTAAAAATATTGACCTCCAAAACATGATTTAATTTCATAATGTAGCCTATATGAAACATGTATATCACACTAGATGAATCCTACTATTTTTTATCCACTTCTAACTTTAATATTTAACCTATGTAATTAGCAGGATAGGTCGCACATCTGTGTCCTAAGACACTTGCATTACCATCAATTTTACCACATTCACACTTGAGAATGACTAAACATGTAATGTGGCTTCTTCTGTGAAGGATTATGATTGTATGACATTGCCAGTGAAACAGGCTTGCATGTTTTTATTTTATTATATTTTATTTATTTATTTATTTATTTAAGGAAAATTATCTAAATTTCCTTATGATGACTCAATTCTGTTGTTGTAAGAGCATAGTGAGGGCATTGTAGATATGTCATTCATTCATTTTATGGCCATTTCAATGGTCAATTAAAACAAACAAACAAAACAGATGAAACATCTCAAATGTGGCAAGTGTTCTAATAATTTTGGTTACCACTAGGGCTGCACAATATTGGCAAAACTTGTGATATGCGATAGGGGTGTACTGCATTGCGATAAGGGTAATATTGCAACATTTTTCGTTCACCTAAAGAAATACCAATTTCATCTACTAAGAAAAATGTTCCTTAACAATGTTTAAATGAGCCAGTTGTTTGTATACTGGCAAAATACTTTACTACTACAATCAAAAACACAGTTCTGTCCAAGAACCTGGTGATGCTGCTACCACAGACCTTCAGACACAAACAGTCAAATATTTGTCATTTTATTCACATATAACAATGTGTAAATGACATGAATGTATTTCATAATGACAAAAGTGCCAGAGTACTGGCGTGTTAGGGCTTTAGCAAAACACTATTCCATTGCTTGCCTGGTCTGGTAAATACTGTATATAAAAATAAAATGTTTATAAAAAGTGTTCAGGCCTTGCCCAAAGTTGTGCTCTGAAAATATTCACATCTTTTCAACATTCATAACCTGTAAACTTGCATTCAACCAGCAGCAGTAGCATTACTTTAGTTTTTTTTTTTTTTTGCCAGAAAAACTAGCATGTTAGAGTGATAGAGAAAACCACTCTGGTACCCCATGGTGTGTAAAACAGAAAGTTAATTTAAAAAAAAAGAAATAGATTATTGCACATCTTTAGCATGTGAATACTGCACACTCTGTTATTGCAATAATGATATTTTTCAATATATTGTGCAGCCTTTGGCACCACTGTAAATAATTCAGGTAAAATGCAGTTTTTATCTTTTCTGTGGAATCAGATATGACCCATTTGGATGATCACAGGCTCCATAGTAAATGTGGAAACCTTGTCATCTGCAGCATGGATTTACCAGTTAAACTTAAATTTGTTGTTGATACTTGTTTTTATGATCAGTAAATGCTGTATTTGTCAGAAAAAGACACATTTTCTAATTATAAATGATGATATAATATATGACTTAGGAAAGGTTAAATGTAGAGAAAAAATAATTTGAAAGTTGCCTCAAAAATACTTCTCAGTCTTTTAGGGTTAAACTGTTATGAATTACAGTTAATAGACATACATATTATATACATATTAAACAGGAAATATCTTTGCAGGAGTGGTGTAAGCAGCAATACTGAAAAGGAGTGTAGTTAGGGTAAGGTTCTGTCATGTGATGTGATACTTAAATGCTAAGACCTCGTCTACTCTATGTATTTGAACTCATTACCTAAGAAAGACAAAGAATGCACTTTATGCAATCTCTGGCTCTTATAATAATCTTCAGCTTAAATGTAATGAAGGAACAATCCATCACACTTTAAAGCCTTATAGGCACATATTTTAGTCTGGGTTTACAGGTACAGTCTATTGCTATACTGTGTTTATAGTGATTCAACATGTTTTACTCCTGCAGGAAGTAATGTGTGTCGACTGGTGCTAAGTGTGACACATCTGCAGATATCCTACTGTAAAAGGAAACAAGCGGAGATTACTGGGGCATCTGAGAGAACCTAGAGACTGAAATGCTCAACATAGGATGAATTGGGTATTTTGAGGATGTAGGGCAGTGGGAGTGGTCCTCTTGTGGTTTGGTGCAGACTAATTAGATTATTAAAACAAGAACAGGTTGATTGAAGATTGATTTTATTGCATTCAGTAGCCTACTTGGCCCACGACCTTTTCACCAAGTCTTAGCATTAGTGATGGTACAATAGCCTGTATTTATTCTGGAATTAACCCCTCAGAATTGGAGAGATAATGCGCCACCAGAATGTTTTACAAGCTATTTGGCCTTGAAATAAGTGATTTTAGGGAAAATAATAGCTTAAAAAATCTAAGTTGCTACTGCCTATATTTTTTAGAGGTAGTTTTATGTCCAGTTCCACATTTATTGATTTTTACTTGGAGTATGATGTTCTGTCATTCATATTAATTTATTTAATTGTTTATTACAATTTAAATATTCATTTATGCAGAGTTTAATGAAATTACATTGTGCATTTCACACATGCATAATGTGTTTTGTTTCAGTGCTACTCAGAATACAAATGTAGAGGGAGCTTGAATATACCTATAGAAATATAGGCTAGCTATTGTTGCACAACAGTGTCACTTAATCTGGTGTTATTAACAATATTTCAATAATAATCCTCCTCTTTTATACACAACCGTTTTCTATGCTAGGACACAGTACAAACAGAGGATACAACAAGAAGCATTACGAAGTATTAGACCCTCAGCTTGTGCTTTCAAACACCGTATCCTTGGAGGTGAAACCTGTTATGCAGCTGCACTAAAAGCCTAGATGCGTTATCAGCATAGTGTGATCTCCATAGAAACACTCAGCGAGATACAAGTCTCATGGGTGCCTACATGCCTGTCCCTTTGTTGGTCATCCATTCACAGAGAAAATAGACTCTGTGAAACTACAGTAATCAAAACAACTAGGCTTTTATTTAACTGTATAGCAGTGTCTCTATTAGATAAAGTAATTTACATCTTTAGTAACTAAAGGAATTGTCAGACAACCTTTCAACAACCTTCATCTGTCAGCTCTGTATATATATACATGTATATGTATTTTTAGAGGAGTCTCTGTTTGCCATTTCTTCTCTTATCTCTTTACAGGTTATGCAAACGGCTCGATGCCCAACGGATGAACTGTCATTGACGAACTGTGCCGTGATCAGTGACAAGGAGACACAGTTAGAGCAGTGAGTAGGATTCCTCTGAGAATATGTTTCTGATGTATGTGCATGGCACTGCAGTTTATGCTAGAGAAATGGTTGTTCACACTAACTTCCCCTGTAGCTCTCACCTATCACAATATCAAATCAAATGTGTAATTTGACATTTTAATTTTATATCCATAAATTAAAATGAGAAACTGTTTTCGATAAACATAAAATACTTCATCATATTTAATTGTTTTCTCTTTCCATTTGGAATTTACACACAAATAATACCTATTCAGAATAGTCCTGTTCTGTCATATTCACAGTTGTACATGCTTGTGTGTGTGTTAGTTTGATACAAATGATAAGAAATTGGCCTATTTCATTGCTTAAAGGTTAAGGTCAACCTTGCCACCAAAACTGTACCATTTCAATGTTTATCTTGAACAATACAACACACCTTCATTCTTTGCTTATTTTGAGCAATTAATTCATGATTGGAGCCCTATACTACTGCCATCTGTCATTTTTTAATGCATGGTTCTGTTCTGACAGGAAGATGTTATTTCAAAACTGATGTTATCTCATACACATGAATATTATCATGGTGTGTGTTTAGGAAGGAAGTCATAGCTTGGGACTTGGCAGCCATGTTTTCATAGGTTCTGTCATTCTTAGGCAAATTTGCAAAATGGTGAAGAAATCTACCTCTCTTGCGTAACCTACAGCTGCCCTTGCAAAACGAAAGAAAGACAAGTGTTCTCTTTATCCATACTTATTTCTTGCCACTGTCTTGTGTTTATTATTTTTAATGCAGACATGTGACTGTAGCCCGCAAGTTTGTGTTCACCTTGAAGACACATTCCAGTGTAAATGCCGGGACAATCGCTTTCAGCCTCCCACAGGTACGTTTCCCCTCAAAGGAAAACATTTATTTTTGTTTCGAAGTGTTGCCTGATGTTAGAAATGATGTGGAACTGTGGGATTTCTGCAGATGCCACCGTCATATATGAATATTTTACAACAGAATAAGAAAATCTAGAGTTACCACATGTTTGTAGCTAACCGTTATTGTTATTTTTGCTGTTCCTCTGATTAAAAGCTCTTGTTTTCTTCCTCATTAATATATTTATTCTTCTGCTTTATTTTCCTTATCTCTAATGCACCTATGAAACACTTTAGCAGCAACTATAATCATTTTTGTTTGCTATTTTTAATCTGTCTCCAATAATTTTTAATACTAGGTGTTGTTAATGCAAACCCCTTGCTGTCTTGGGTGGTTGTCTGGGGGCTTCATGCATGGACTTTGTGTGTCTCAATCTGTCTGTCCCTGCTTTTTCTATTTTCACCTTTGCCCGTCTCTGCCTGCTCTTCCCTCATCTATAAACTTGGCAGCCACAACGGCACTCAGGTACTACTGTAACCTCCTCAGAATGGTCTTATTTCACAGCAAAATTCATAGCATCCATTACTGACTAATGCTGGCCTCCACCTTATCATCTCTGTTGAGACAGCCAGGTTATAAACAATAAAACACATACTGTATAACACATTTAAGTTGTGTACTTCAACCTGTAGAGGTGATGTGGAATAAGATCATGTGAAGAGGAGTGTTGCACTGTTGTCTCTGTGAAGCTCACACTTGATGTCTAGGTGTAGTTTTCTTTGTATGACAGCTTTGCTTTCCTACAAAGTGTGATTGACGTAGTGGTGATAAATGGTAACCCATCATTTTTCCCTCTCAATCTCTATACACAAAATAGAGAAACCTCAATCTAATCCTCTTCTTTGTGTTTTGTTTATAGAGAAAATGGGCAGGCCTATCCATTGGACAGGGGGTCGAAGGTGAGTTTCATGTTCTAAATGTCATTAATGTAAAATAAAAAAAGGATGAAATACTCTCCTTAAACTATTTAATTTATCCATCCTATGACTAAGAACTAGAAGTATTTTTTCAGGGCTGAAAATTAATGTCATTGTTTGTAAATAAGGGGATTAGTAAATAAATGTGATAAAAATTTGCACTAAAGTTCAAGTAGTGCTGTTAACATTTTGAATGAAATCAACATCAAACCTTTCAACATCATCTGAAACCAAGAGCTGGGAGCTCTCAGCAGAAATTTCTCTGAATGTAGTTAAGATTTTTTAATAAATATACTAGAAAGCTGTCAGGGGTATAAGATAATCATCCAGTGTGCTGTGACCTTTGACCTTTCAAAGGCAAACTTTTTGTGATGCTGGATCTTGACATTATGGTGTATGAGGTAAATAAGCATCAGATCTAGTGATTTTTTGTCATGTATGCATTTAGAAATTTGGGGAATTTTTCCTAACCGTGACCTTTAACCTAGAACAGCTATCATCTGTTAATGTACATTAATCATCTTTGTCACAGAAAAAACAACATCTGGATGATTTGTCCAAAATTGTGAAGGTGACACTCATAACAGTCAAACAGTTTAAAAAAAAAAAAAAAACCTCTGTAGTGGAGGAATAAACAAAATAGGTGCTTGTAGCGCTGTATTATGTAATAATAGTGCAATATGTAATAATGTAATAATTTTTTCATCTCAATTATATAATGACAGCACATTTTGTTATAAGATTATTGAACGCACTTTGTAGTAAACTTTGCCGCATTTGTAGTAACTTATTACGTATTGCAACAGTTATTACAACATGCGGGTGTAGCACTTTTAAAAAGGAAAATGGAAAATTAGGTGCATTTTGTAATAATCAATGAAAAACCATTGAAATTGATGCCTTAACTGGAAAAAACCATCACACCAGCAGAACAGCATTAAGCATTCCAGCTTAATTAGAATTCATTTTAGAAAAACTAGTCGGATGTTTCATTAGTCAAACCTAAATCAAATGTAACTGTATTCATTATAATGGAGAATGTGTTTGTAAGCTAGACAAAAGCCGCACTAATTAAGTATTACTGATAAGAAACTTCCTGGTGCACTGACATTTTGGAAGTTGTTACAAAATGTGGCAAAGTTTATTACAAAATGCATTCAAGAATTTTATTACAAAATGCGGTATGTTATTACAAAATGTGGCGTTATTATATGAGGTGAAAAAATATTACATCATTACATATTGCAGCGTTATTACATAATGCGGTGCTACATGCTTTATGTATTAAGTAGGAATCGATAATATGTAAAACCTTAGGATGCACTGAAATTAAGTCTCAATTAAAAGTGACTACAGAGAAAGAAGCAGCTGCATCAGAACAAAAATGGAGCATTTTAAACATAAAAAATCAGATCTACAATTGTAAAAATGCTCAATATCAGATCTGTAAGTTGGTCAGACCAGGAATCACATCAGATCCATGGTGTACGTGAAAATAATAGATGTGAAACTGTCTGGATCTTGGTGTAAGCGACGTTGGTAATTGGGTATAAAGCCTTTAGGGTTCCATGGGAGGTCAGATGATCACCACCATATGTAAATTTCACTGTTGAAAAGGCTCCTGCAAACACCACCACCCTATACTGATGTGTTCACATTAGCTGCATCACCACAATTTGGACTGGACATGAACTAAATACATAAAACTGAATTCATAATAGTGTTCAGGAGGTCTTAGAACGGTGGGTTCCCAACCTTTTTTGGCTTGTCACCCCATTTTGACATCACAAATTTCTCATGACCCCAGGCATTCAAACAGAGACATTTTCTTTGCTAAAATTAATTTGTTTTGATCATGTAATAGTTTGTTATACTATGTTGTAAACAAATGTTAATTTTAGACATATTTAGTCTATATAATATATATTATTATGGACAGAGGGCAGAAAAGCCAAGTTGAGATTACTGCACAAAGTGAGAATTTTATTTTCCTTGGTTAGGATATGTACAGTCAGTCCAGCTTGTATTTACAAGGCTGACAATTAATACTGAAAAAACAATAACTCAAAATATGAATTATGAAAGAGCTGCAGCATCTTAAACTAGCCACAATGAAAATTTGAAAGATAAACAGTACCACAGTGCTTCAGTTTCAGAGTTTGTCATGTCTTTTATGTATTGTGATTGTCTCTCTCAACTCACCATATAGTTTTTATTTGTAAGTTTTTATTTTTATTTTTATCAATTACTAGAAATTTCATTTCATAACCTGACTCCATGGTTAAAAAAACACTATCTTAGAAAGTCTTAAATCAAACATGTTGAGCCCCACAGGTTATAGTAACACATGTTCTGTATCTGGCGAAATGTCGAGGATGTACCCGCCTTCGCCCGTAAGTAGCTGGGATAGGCTCCAAGCGACCCCCATGACCCTAGTGAGGATAAAGCGGGTTTAGATAATGAATGAATGAATGAATGAATGTTCTTTATCTGTACATCTGTCTATATGTGAGAGCATTGCATCCCTTTGAGATGACTGTCATTATTTGACATCTCTACTGATTATAGGCTTGACAGTTTTTTCTCTCATCACTGAATGCCTTCTGAACTGCAGATTCCTGACCAGAGTAGAACATAAGACCTACTTACATCAACACCAAACTTCCAGACTTTGAAGGATTCCTGCAACTTACATGTGACTGACACTGAAAGCTCTGCTCTTTCTCTGCACTAGAAACCTATCTCTGTGTGTGCTGACTTGAGATGCCCACATTCTGCAGATTACTAATTATACGTGGGGGTTATGGGGTTTAGCTATTATTAGTTGTCATGTGGGTGAAGGAGCACAGTTTATCTAGCGAATGGAGCGACGAGTAACAATGTCAGTGGGTGGCGTCATTGCACATCTGTCTCAGAGGCTGGCGAGCATCCAGAGGAGGCTTCATCTTGATAAAACATTTCATTAGGCTCCCTAAGGCCAAATGCCCAAAATGATAGGCCCTATTATAATGCTGTCTGCATATCAGGAATAAAAGGAGGAGTGAAAATATAATCCTCGAGTAAAGAAAGGAATAAACTTCACAATACTTTAATCATTTTGACATTGGCTTTTTATACAGGATGAAACAGACAGCTAAGCCTCTGCTCTTTTTTACTAATTCATCAAAGGGACAATCATTCTTTCTCATATATTCAACAGTATGATAAAACAATATTGAAACAAACAGATTTTCTTGGTTCTGAGTAAGTATCTGTAATAATTTCCCAGTTACCTGCCAACAATGGAATATAAGTATGATTACCGATGTTACAAGTACCTCATATACGTAATCATGAATTTTAAGGCTTGTTGCAACTGAGTTTGCAAATGGAGACAGTACGAAGGGGTCATATTTTGCTAACCCACTTTTATTAGTCTTTGATACATTTATGTGTGTATTTGAGGACCCTAACAGTTCAAAAGTGTGAATTTGACTCTGCAGGTGCTGTAAATCTGTCTTTATATTCATTCCGGTGAAAATCAAGTGAATTTCTACAACCCATTTTAAATTCCTGCTTAATTTGTTACGTTTTATAACTAGTTACGTCATGACATTTGCACATATAAGGTCAAGACTTCCAATGAACATTTCTGAGTACGCCATAATTGTTTGTCAGCAGCAGTTGTAGTCCATACTGAAAATATGTCCAAACTTTGAGCCGAGTACCTAAAACGTTCAGTTGTTGGTTGTATTAACGAACACAAGTAGCTGAACAGGACAGAAAGCATGGTTAACAACCTGGAGGGGGTGGGGCATAAAGTGGCTCATTTGCATTTAAAGGGCCAGGACTCGAACTGACCTTTCTCATGTCATTACTCAGAAATAGGGTTGAAGATGGACCTGTGGGAGTTTAATTTAATGAAGAATTCAGACCCAAGCATAGCATTTATCATCATTTATGTAGACCACAGAAATGTTTAAAAGGCATAATTTCATTTAAAAAAAGCAAAGTATCACTCCTTTAAAGACGAACACAGAAACAGAAGAGTTGTTTCTAAATTTAGTTTGACATGTTTTCCATCGCAAACCATATGAAGACAAGAAATGTAATGTTTCCTCTGGTCAATGTCTTTTTGTGACGAACCACAAGACATGCTTCCACTTTTCACTGGTCCATCACAGATGCCTCTGAGCCAGCCGACCACACTTCTTTTTTTTGCGTGGTTTTTAACTGTCATTTGTGGAAGTAACTGCTTATTGTTGTACTTGGACAGCGGTTCGCCAAAGTAATCCTCACTCTGTGTTGTTCTATCACTTGTGGTGTTTTGAGTGTTCAAGGATCAGGTAAAGGCTTGCAGCTTTGCCATTTTCTCTCAGAAATTCCTCACTTGCTTGACTCTTAATTCTGTTCTGCACAGTAGAAGGTGATGCGTGTCTTCCACGAACAACGCATTTAAATATTTCAAAGATCTTCTCACGTATTAAAGAGTAAATTAACAATCCTTTATCATCTGCTTTCTATATCAAGCCATGATTACATTCCCTTTTTAACATCAGCTGTTTTACAGACATTTTTTGTGATGTGCTGTAGGCCTCAATGGCTAAATAATAAATAAATAAATAAATAAGTAAATAAATATACACACACACACACACACACATATATCACACTAACAAGGTCGGTCTTTTCTCTTACTGAAGCCTGGTTCCACTCTGCTGGTCCCTGGCCCATTAACATCCCCTCCGGACCCACCGTACAGGTGACAGACTGTGCAGACTCGAGTTGGACCGAGTTGGAATCACATGACTCACAATAAACCGTCATCCTTTAGTCCTATGTAAAAGTCTATGACCACGTCCATGTCAGTACAAAAAAAAAGGGCCATTGTATTTCTTCCTAATCTGTGTGTTACACCACTAAAATTTAGTCTAATCTGTGTGTTACAGCAGTAAGCTTAGTCAAGTCATCACGTAATGTGAATGTGATGAAGTCACACACACACAAATGAAATGACTACTAAAATAAGTACTAAATTCACCATGATGCAGTCCTAAGTCCTAATAAATCCCACTGTGTTGTGCTCTCTCCTGTAGTGACCAACTACAAGTTTGACAAGTCTAAACAGTGTATAAGTACCATGACAGTGGAAATAGACTTTCTGCAGAAGAAGAATGCAGACAGCAACTC
This sequence comes from Sphaeramia orbicularis, assembly GCF_902148855.1. Taxonomy (NCBI): domain Eukaryota; kingdom Metazoa; phylum Chordata; class Actinopteri; order Kurtiformes; family Apogonidae; genus Sphaeramia; species Sphaeramia orbicularis. The sequence continues at coordinate 25,854,908 of NC_043975.1, read as the reverse complement.
CTACGACTCGGAAGAGATGGCTAGACTGTTTGTCCAACATTTCAACAACCAGGCCTTTAGCCTTCAACAACAGGTGCTTTGGTCTTTAACGGGTTTCGGTTGAATTTAATAGCTGGACTTGGGCTTAAAATGGGAGAAGAAACTAGTTTATATACACACGATCACATGAAAAAAAGTAATCAGTGCTATCATCAGTCATTATTGTCAGATCATAATATCATGTAATCCCATGTAATATAATCTAATATATATATAAATATAATCTGCATCTACATTTTGGTTTTTTTTATGTTTGTTTTCTAGCTGGTGTTAGTTTCTGTGATAAGCTTTTTGGGCTGGTAATAAAAGATATTGAAGCTATGGATCCCAGTATTCTTAAGGGAGACCACGTCCCTGGCAGAAACCGAAGTTTTGTAGTAATTATTAAAAATGATGTTACACCTCTGTTCCATTTTTATAAGTATAATTACTTTTTCAATAATTATTAAGCATGGTCTGGTGAATGCAAAATTGATTTACTGTGAATCATACAGATTCTCATTGTTTTAATTTGCCTCTTCTTAGATTGAGATCGTTTGCTGCTGGAAACAGTCAAGTGATTTTTGAGAAGTCAGAAGCTTCATCCATGACTCTGATTGGTGAGTATCAGCCAAAGCTGAGACTTTATAGCATTTAGCTGTTTTGCTCCTTGCTGTAAAAAAATCCCCTATTCTGAAGGAGCCAAGAACATTGAATCATTGTAGTGAGAACACACACACATGTTACTGGGTTATTTATTCAGTAAACCCAACTAGTGACTGAATGATCTCACTCATACTCTGATGAATCAAGAAAAAAATTGTTGGCTGTTGAACTACTGCATACACTACACTGCAGGACACTATTTTCAGTCAGTCTTTGAAATTTTCTTAATAAACCACAAGGGGGCAGACTATGTACATTTTGTGAGGCTTGCTTTTTCTCTCACACTTTGTTGACAGTGATATTTAAGTCTGACTGGTGTTCATTCCAACAAGGGTCAATTATTATACTCTGTTACATGAATCATGTTGTAATTTTTTTTTTTTATGTCATGACTTAGAATCTTACTTTTGCCTCTGGTCAGTACCCTACTTTGACTATAAGTTACCTCTGTAAGGATTTGCCAAACTTATTTATGGAAACATATAGTGAATGATTTAACCGGTCCCTTTGAATCATAATAATAAATACTGGGTAGTGGTATTTGATTGTCAGGTTTTAAACTTTTTCACAAACATAATACTCATGTTTATGTAAATATGACTAAGTTTTGTCTCCATCTTCCAGGAAAAGCAAAGACCCGAGAGTCTCGCCAGTCCATCATCAGCCCAGACTGGAACTTTGAGAAGATGGGAATCGGCGGCCTTGATAAGGAGTTTTCTGACATCTTCCGCAGAGCCTTTGCCTCACGTGTCTTCCCTCCAGACATAGTAGAACAGATGGGTGAGCTTCCATTTTTCTGTTCCATATTTGTTTGTGCCTCTTCTTCTGTTTTTTCAACATTCTTCCAACAGCTCAAATGATGACATTTTCATAAAATGATATGAAGTGGAAAGTATTACTTCAGTTGCACATTTTCACTATTCGGAAGTTTGCTAGTATTTGGAAACAGTATTTAGTTAAGTCAGATCTTTACAGGTGCACATTGCATTCACTCAAGAATTTGAAGGAGTGCTCAAGAACATCATATGTACCTTATCAATGGGCATGTCATCACTTTTTTTTCTTGTTAATGTCTGAGTGTAATGTAAAGATCTTCATTCATCATTTACCTCAGCCCTTCCAAAAAGCTCAGGAAAATCCTGGTCTCTATTAAAATATGTTCTTCATTGAAGATAAATATTGTTAAGAATAATTATGTCAAATGACTTAGTCAGCGTTGTTGTTTTCTTTCTCAGAATTGGCATCCTTATTTAAATAGTCCTTAATCATAATCACTCTTAGTCTTTTGGCATCAATATAAGCTTGTATTTAATACCTAAATTCATATTATATTTTATACGACTGTGACTAATTTTTGACGAATATATCTTTGTCGAATCAGCAAAACCTGCTGACAACGATGCCCTTTTTAGTTTCCTGTCAGTGACTCAGAACAGTGGCATCCCCCGTCAGTGATCCCTACAAACAGACATTAATTTCCCTACGACAGCTGTCAGATTACTTTGATGATTCACTTTTACAAAATTCAACAGGTACTAATCTTAGTGACTCACACATGTAACCCTCCCTTCGACTATTTCATGTACACACAATCACAGTCAGTCCTAATCCTTTCTTCTTCAGTATTCTTTTTTCACAGGTCTTGTAAAAACCTGTTGTGTAGACCTCTGAGCTCTGCAAATACTTACAGTACACACATTTAATTGTGGCACTCATGTACACACATTCAGCTGCCTGTGGTAGTGTCCAGCACCATGTGAGCTGACCTTTAGCCGGAGTGTTTATGTGCAGAGATCAGCTTTTTGCTGCAGCCAGCTGCTTTTGTAAAGAGATCCATACCCTGATAGGGCATCAAGCTAAAGGTAAAGGTGTAGTTGGCCAGAGTGAGGGAGAGGGGAGTGTCAGTGCTGAAGGGGAAGGTGGTATCCTGTGTGAAGCCTTGGATGGTATAGACAGTACTGAGATCTTTCACGTGAGCAAAAGTAGCCACTACTATAAATATAGCATTCAAACATAAGTAAGGTTTAGAATAAAAATATACTTTAAGTACCAAAAAATACAAAATGACCTATTTCAGCAAATTATTAGCAAATTATCCAGTCTTCCTTTGGATAATTACTGCAGTTAGGGGTGCACGATTTTGGCCAAAAATAAAATCCCAATTTTTTCCTCTTAAAAACTCGATTTTGATTTAGATTCTTGGCTAAAACTACAAAATACAACAGAAGTCGGCATGCTGTTTTCGTGAGCAGCTCGCAATGCATCACACTGCTCCCTACCTCAAATCTGTGATGGGATTACAGAATACCCAAAATTCCATGATGGGTCCACAGAAATTATACCAATGTAATTCAGTGACAGGCATCAGTCATGCGTGGGTGTGTGGACCATGTAAGATGAGTGATCCCCATGTGGTTATATTTGAATTGGGGGATCCGTGTGTGGACCACGGCTTACATTGGTGTAACTACTGCGGGCCCATCACAGATTTAAGGTTTGTGGTCATTACATGGACCTCTGTGGAAGACCACTCTCACAGTTTGGATGAGGAGCTTATGGTAGCATGGAAGTGGGCGGCTGGGGGACACAAGAGACATGAAATCGATTTGCCAATTTCCCCTTTTTTTTTAGAAATCATCCTAATTTTAAAAAATCTGATTTCACAACAACCATTATTTTGAAAGAGGAAGTAAAGATTAGACAACGCCAGGACTGATCAGGTTCATTGGGCTTGTAAAAGAGTGGTTCAGGGAATATGAGACACCGTTTTCCCACATGGATTGGCCACCACAGAGTCTAGATCTGAACCTCATTGAGAATCTTTTGGACGTGCTCGAGACTTTACACAGAAGTCTGACAAATGTCTTAAGGTGGCCCAATGAATTATTCTGTGGGGGATTTTCTTTGGCTGAATAGTACATAGTACATTTATTAGTGCATGATAATTATTAGTGTCATCGTGTTCATATTTAATATTGCAGATGGTAGTGTCGGCCTACTCCATACTAGCTCTATTACAATATATCATCATTTTCCAACTGATTTTTATTTTACATAATTTTTATAAATCTAGCAACCACTTAAGTCACAACTATTTGATCACAAAGTCACTTGTAATAAAAGTATTGCAGTAGAAGTATGAAGTACACCGTTGCCCATAAAGTTTGAATAATTTCGTTTTCAAACACATTCCTCTTTTTATTCCTATGTATACACATCAGTAATCACCTTTGGCCAGGTGTAATGATCACATACTGAGTTCCAGTTATACTTTATTTATCTAGAATAAATCACATTGTCACAATTATTTCATGAGAAGAAGTAAAATTATTTTATTCCAACTTTATGGGAAACAGTGTAGTGTAAAATTAAAAAAACAGATTTGTACAGAATCTGGGTAAATGTACGAAATCAACATGTGGGATCTACACTGATATTTGAATACAAATTCTGCATTTTCATGTTATTGCAGTTTATAAACAAGCAGATCATCAAATAAAACCCCGCAGATGTATGAACAAAAAAAGTAAAACAATTTTAGTAAGGTTAATGTTTTTGTGACTATAATAACACAAAAACTAACAGTGGGAAAGGATCTGAGCTGTGATTTTACAACTAGAAATACTAGCAGAATTGGATATAAAACTCTGAGTGTAGCTTGTTCCCCTTTCATTTGAGGTAGTTGCTGCTTAGGTGCACACTCAGGTGCTGTTCCTTAGTGTGAAAGTGGTCGGTAAACCCTGACGTCGGTACATTCCACCACTGAAAGACTTTTTGCATCTTTGCAACCAAGCAAACATTTCACTCTCTCCCCTTTGTTTCCAGAAAGACAGAAATCTTGTGCTCGCTCTCCCAACTCCAACACAAACTCATAACTTTCCCCCCTTCCCAGAAACCATTTTTTCTTCCTTCTCCCCCACCTGTCAACCTGGCTGCTTTTCCTTCAGCAGGCCCAAATGGCAGCTCAGATGGTTATCTGGCGCCTCTCAATTAGTCTGGGCTAAATGTCATTAAACAGGTGCAAAAGGCCATTCAAAAGACCCACACAATGTACCTTGTTGAATGGCGAGAGTGCAATATTTACATTTGATTTTTATGGAAAAAAAGACATAAAAAGAAAATACTACTGTGGTGAGGGCTGTTAAAAGCATCGCGTGCTGTTTTTGTAATATTTTAAGCAGACTTCTCCTCATTAGGTTGCTTTTCTCTGGTCAGAGAGATTAATGGTCGCATTCAGGTTCTGAATGCAATGTTCTTGTTTTACAAAACCATACTTAATGTTTTATGTATTTATATTCATATTATTTATTTATTTGACATGGACATAACAGTAGCAATGGAATTACAGCATACAATATGAATAAGTACCAGATGCACTGTACTAAGTGCTGGTAGCAAAACACTAACTTATAACACCTGTCAATGTGAGGCTTTTTATAAGAAAAGAAAAAACACATACAAACATAATTCATGTAATAAAACATCACAGTCTAGAAGAAAATTTCATAGTGAGAACAGTGTTGTTTCTGTTTCAGCCAAAAATCAACACCTCTGTTAAAAACATTACAATTGTGTTTTGAATTCAGTTGGGAAACAACTTCACATAGGTGCAAATTCTTCACATTTTGTGCCAGTAATGAAAAAAGAAGTTTTTGATTAAGTCTCTAAATTTATTTCAGAGAAGATAGTGACCCTGTATTAAGCTGATTTGGTTACTGATCAGCTATATCTTAAGCTGAGCTTACTGTGCTGCACCATAACAGTTCCTAAGTAGCTACTGCTAGATACAGTGCCCTCTGAACAGAGCTACTAGAGGTGTTCTCTTTTGGCTCATTTCTATATATGAACAGATTGTCAGTTAAACATCAGTTTGTCTCTCTTGTTATGTTTGTCTCCAGGCTGTAAGCATGTAAAGGGAATCCTGCTGTACGGACCTCCAGGCTGTGGTAAAACCCTGATGGCACGACAGATTGGCAAGATGCTCAAGGCTCGGGAGCCAAAGATTGTCAACGGCCCCGAGATCCTCAACAAGTATGTTGGAGAGTCTGAGGCCAACATCAGGAAACTGTTTGCAGACGCGGAGGACGAACAGAAAAGGGTGAGGGGAGGACACACATCACAAACACTTCTTTTAATAATACATTAAAAACCTTTTTGTCTAGAGTTCATAGACCAACAACAAAACACAAGAAAACCAAAGACAGTGCTGCTGTTGGTTAAAGGACCTGTTTTATTATAACTTTCAGATGCATCATCTGTGGTCCTACAGCTTTGTTGAACTTATCGACACATCATATAAAAGTTTTTACCGGCTCTTTTCTTCATGAGGATCAGCTTACCTCTCCAAACACACATAAGTATTTCATTTAAAAACACAAAAACTAATTTCTCCAGGAGTGGAGAGATCTGCCCTTTAGCCAGGCATAGCTGTAATAACTAAAAGTCTTAATGTGTGTGTGTGTGTGTGTGTGTGTGTGTGTGTGTGTGTATGTCCATGATAGCAGAGGGTGCAGTTATGCAGTGAGACACAGCAATGATGGTTAGTTTGGATGGTGAGACTTTAGTGTCGAGCCTCACTCTTCACCACCTAATGAGGGGCTGGGTTTTCTTTGACCTCCCATTACACCCATCGCACTCCAACACACACACACCATCCAGTGTCTTAGCAGAGCAGCTCCACACCTGCTTTAAATGCTATGTCTAAGACTGACAGGTCTATAGATGGTGGGATAACACCCCCACCCCATCCCACTACTCCGTCACTTTTTCCTTCTGTCTCCCTTTTGAGGGTCAGTATTGTCTCTCAGGCCAGAATGAGACTGAAGCATTAGCAGTGACTTGTTGCTTTGCTCTGTGCATATATCAGTCAGAGGACAACATTTAAAGGTTTATAGGTTATGTAGCGCAATAAATATTGCATTTCAGTAATTATAGTTACTGTACACTTACTGAGACTGTCTCTTTCATCCATATCATTAGTGTGGGGAAGTAACTGCTTACATGTATTAGTGTAATTAAATTGCTAAATAAATCTAATTGGAACCATTACAGTGTATCAGTGTTGAGGTTTTCACTGGAGCATTATTGCTCTATAAAAATAAGCAATAAATAATCAGCTGTAATAAGTTACTTTACTTTGATAGAGTAATTCAGATAAATGTATAACTAATAAACTGTTATTCCATTTCAACAGTAACCATCTCCACACTGTGTATAGTATGGAATGTGAAGGAGGTGCACACCATCTGTTCTGACAGTTCTCAGTGTCTACAGTTGTTAACTTAAAATACTTTCAATGTCCAAACTGCGGAATAGGGGTTTCTACAAATCCTGATAATTTAATGCATCTGTGACTTGGAAAAAAATATTCCAAATATTGTAAACAGCAGCTTCCTTATATGGATATTTAACAATGAACAACTGTGTTTTGACTTTGAACCAAACATATTTATTGGAGTGCTTCAAATGTTGAGGAAAAAGCCGTCAACCCTGTAGTAGTGGAGGTACATATTTTAATGACAAATACATAAAATAACTCTTTTCCTGTCTTGTATTTCTGCTCAACAGCTCGGTGCTAACAGCGGGCTCCACATTATAATATTTGATGAGATTGACGCGATCTGTAAGCAGCGTGGCAGCATGGCCGGCAGCACAGGAGTCCACGACACTGTGGTCAACCAGCTTCTGTCCAAGATAGACGGAGTGGAGCAGCTCAACAACATACTGGTCATAGGTATGACGACCACACACACACACACACACGCACACACACACACACACACACACACACACACACACACACACACACACACACAGAGTAAATGACAAACACAGAGGCTCCCTCTTTGTGAAAGATTTCATGCCTGAACATCTGCACCTGTCCTCTGTCTCTCCATCTCTCTTTCCCACAGGTATGACCAACAGGCCAGACCTGATAGATGAGGCCCTCCTGAGGCCAGGGAGACTGGAGGTGAAGATGGAGATTGGTAAGAACCTGATGAAGCTTCAGACTAGGACTACTTTTACACTGGAAAAGAAACTAAACCAGTCTGTGATTATAGAATGACAGGTTTAAATTGAACACTATATATAAAAACAATTTATAAAGTGGTCCATGATGGATTTTAAGTTCATTATTTCCTCTTTACTTTCAGGGTTACCTGATGAAAAGGGTCGTGTTCAGATCCTTAACATCCACACCGCAAAGATGCGTCAGTACAAGCTCCTAGCCACTGATGTTGACATTAAAGAATTGGCTGTGGAGACTAAGAATTACAGTGGAGCAGAACTGGAAGGTTTGGTCAGGGCTGCACAGTCCACTGCAATGAACAGACATATCAAGGTAATCACATCCTCTGGAACTCAGAATCTGATTTACAACCTCAAATCAGAAAAAAATGGAACAGAATGGAAAATGTTCCAGCAGTACAGTGCAAACTAGTCATTTCTAAACTCTGTTTTTTTATTGCAGACAGTATAAACAATATTTCATTTTTTGTCAGCCCCTTTTTTTGGAAATATACATCCATTCCTACCATTTTAGCCTTCAATGCATTCCAAAAACCTTTTGGAAGGGAGAAATTTTAGAAATAGTAATGAGGTAAAACTTTGAATAATGATGTGGCAAACCTTTGTCGAGTACTAAAATATGTAGTTACATCTATGAATGCTTGTTAAAGTTGTCCGCAAAGGAAGCCTTATGTTAACAGTGTGTCCAGTATGTTGATTTCTCTGGGCTCAGAGGCATCTGTGATGGACCATCACACACTGGAAATGTGTATTGTGGTTTTTCTCGATGCAGTGGTGTCTGTGCCCTTATGTACAGGCATTCCTTCAGATTCCTTGAATCTTTTAATTCTCTTCTGTAGCATAGAGGGAGAAATATACAAACCCTCTCCAATCTTCCCTGGAGGAATATTGTTTTTAACCTTTGAGTTGTTGTTTTATGCATTATCATGTAAATTGCTCATCTATGTGACAATCAAAATCACTTTTCATAGTTTTTTACATCAGTAGTCCTAAATTTCACCCAAAGTTTAGGAGTGCAAGAAAGGAAACACATGTAACTTTATTAACAAAGCTGATAAGAGAAAATCTTAAAAAATAAATCTTGTATTCATGATATATACATGAAATACAAGTTTAAATAAATTTGGAAAACACCATTTTCTGTTTTCATTTGCATTTTCCATACCATCCCAGCTTTCCCTGATCTGAGTTTGTAAATTGAAGAAATCATTCTGGACATGGAAATCCAGAACGGGCATCTTTGGTGAATGTTTTCCACCACCGTGGTGCAGATTTCTAATAGCACCAATAGGAATAGTGTCTTTTTGTTGTTGCATTTAATGTGTGGGCCACACACCTGGTGGGGACTAGTCTTTAGTGCCAGTTAAAATAGCCACCCAGGTGACAAGGAATTGGGTGCAGAACCCAGGTGTGTGTATGAAAGTGTATGCCCCCTCTAAAGTGTTTTATCAGGTGCATAGGTTCAGATCTCCACAGCTCACTGGGACATACAGATAAGCTGAATTTCTCTTCTGTTAAGTGTTCTGCCCCTGCAGACGCAGACACACACAGAGCAACAGATATTACAGGGTGATGATATGTGACGGACAAGGGCCTTACACATGTCTGATGCCTGTGACGTTTTTCCTCTTCTGAACAGTTGTTCTTGCCTCCCTCCTCCCCTCCCTCCCCCTCTCTGTCTGACCTTTCTGCTCTGAGGGAGCACATTGTCCTCTGACACATTGTAAATTTGCAGCACATCAGTTAATGGACTTAACTTAGTGGTCAGTGAGTTCATCCAGTAATGAAAGTGACTTATTATTTGTTGTCTCTCAACCTTTACTGTGTTTTCTTTGTGTTTGTGTGTATTAGGCCAGCAACACAGTTGAGGTAGACACTGAAATGGCAGAAAAGCTGCAGGTCAGCAGACTTGACTTCATGGCTTCACTGAATAACGACATCAAGCCTGTAAGTTACTACACATAAATCTCTCTAAGTTATTTCTTTCATGTCTCATGTTTCTTTTGTAAATGCTTCTCAATCAAAATGTCCAAATGTTTCAACCTGGTTCACTATTCTCAACTCTCTTTTCTACTATCAGCAGTAAGATATGTACTTAGATTATGAATAAGTGTGCTTTAATTCAGATTAAATGCCCATTTCATTTAGTTGCCTGTCAATGGCATCCCCTTTAACACAACACAGTATGACAACAGTATTTTTGCAACAAAGCATTTTTTGTTATTCTCGCGCCATTCTGCAACACAGTAATCCAATAGAGAGGAAATTTATTGATAAATGTTCAGTATTGACTTACTCCGTTGTGTAACTGATGGATTATGAAAGCCATCAATATGACATGTACACTAATGTAACGTTAATAGCTAACTTAACATTAGATGAATTTAAGCATCTGATGTTAACATTTGATACTATCTTAGTTGATATGTGACTATTTCATTAGAGGGAAATTACATAATAATACAGTGCGCTAAACGTAATGTGAATATACATTACTTGTTTTCTAAACATAATTTCTGTCTGATTAACATCAGATTTAGGGGCAAAAACAACAAGTCCCCTAATCCCACTCAACTTCAGAACATTATGAAACTACCTCTTTTGTTATTGTTTTGTTTGAGGGACCCTACCAGTTATATCTTATATATACTGTTTACATATCACTTTTTAGCATTATTTCTTTTCTGTCCTTTGACAAAAATGTCTTTTAAGGTGAAGACAGTAAAAATCACTCACTCTTCAGTCATTCTTTCCTAGTTTATCTCATCCACATAATTGCTTTTAATCTCATTCTCTATATTCCTTTCTTTCACCTTCTTTCTTCTCCAGGCATTTGGTACCAACCAAGAGGACTATGCTAGTTACATCAGGAATGGAATAATCCGGTGGGGTGACCCAGTGTCAATCATCTTGGAGGACGGGGAGCTGCTGGTGCAGCAGACGAAGAACAGCGATCGCACACCACTGGTTTCTGTGCTACTGGAGGGTAATACACACATATCAATACCTACACAAATTAGATATGATTCGATATTCAGGCTGGGCATCCTTTATATAAAATACATACACACATGAGATGGAAAAAATAGTACATCCTCAAAAGGCTGTAGGGTTAAATATGCTAAAATGGGCTACATAAGTTGACTTTTATTTTTGATAAACAACTGATTTGTCACTGTCTCTCTCTTAGGTCCACCTAACAGCGGAAAGACTGCATTGGCCGCAAAGATCTCTGAAGACTCCCAGTTCCCTTTTATCAAGATCTGCTCCCCTGACAAAATGATTGGACACTCCGAGATTGCAAAATGCCAGGCCATTAAAAAGGTGACATGGAACACTTTAAAATACAATAAAAATTAAACCAATTAGAATATCATATTGAGAAATTATAAAAAGCAGTGAGTATATCTCTGACACTGAGGCATGTGAAGACATGAAACGTAGTCATGTGTTTTGGAACTTTTTTTATTATTTCCCCTTGTTTGAGTGTATTTACAATAATATCCACCTCCAGAAATGTTAGATCAGCTTTTAGTTTTTACAACAACTTGTAATTGGTAAATTCTAATAATTTACCCCATGCATTAGATCTTTGATGATGCCTACAAGTCCCAGCTGAGCTGTGTGGTTGTGGATGATATTGAACGTTTGCTGGGTAAGTCCACAGTTTTTCAACAGCACCAGGAAAGGCTTCATGTTGTTCTTATTTTATTTTGTTATATGAGTGACTTTTCATCTTGAAATTTACTGAAATTTGGATGAAAATTAAGCTTCGAATCAATTTAAATGTGAAATAAGTTTTGTAGAGAAAAAAAGTCTCATTTCGGTCTAATTTTCAGACTATGTCCCTATTGGTCCTCGGTTCTCAAACCTGGTGCTTCAAGCTTTACTGGTCCTGCTGAAGAAACCTCCCCCAAAGGTATGTGAACACTGATTTTTACAATGCTTATTGTGTGGTTGCTAGTCCTTTGGCAGCAGAAAGAGGGCAGCAGATCTTATGGGTGCCAGTCCAAAGTGTTTGTGGCTTTTGGCTGCAACTGGCATGTGTGAACGACTGTGTGCGAGTGTATGGTTATTAGCAAGTGTTTTGGTCCAGGCCTGTTGTGCTCTGAGTGAATGGTGGTGGTAGAGACCCATTTCTCATAGTTTCTTTGGTTGTAGTTTGTGTGTGTGTCCGAAAGAGTGCCTTTAACCCAGTTCTGTTGTTAATGGGTTTGTGAATGAGAGTATAGCCCACTATATGGCTGCATGTGCATGAGAAGTGGCGCGGGGCCTGGTGTTGAATGCCTGGCTGCAGTGCTCCTCTGGGGTTGTAAAGCGCTGGGCCCAGCAGGGTGCCTGGGGCTGGGGGAGGCCAGGGGGACACAGAGGAGAATGGGCTCTGTGAGAGAGCCAGGACCTGGCAGCACCGCCGCCTGTGTGGCACCTCATCTGCATGCAGCATCACAACCCCCCACGCCATGGGGGGGCAGCCGGCGGCCATAATCCCCCTGTCTACTCGCTGCTCCTCTGTCTCTCTTCCTTCATCGTCTTCTGCTTTTCTCTTTTTCAACTCTAACTTAGTGGAGCTACAATTCTTTCCATTCTCCGCTCATGTCTCTCTTCCTCCTCCCTCACCTCATTGCTTCTTTTACATATGATCCTCTTCAGTGTGACTTGAGTAAATACATATCCACAAATTACATATATAATACACAAAGCCCTTTACAATTTAGTCATGAATTAAGTCCGAAGTCTACCCATTATCACTGACGGATGAATTGCATGTTTCATGAACATACTTGATAAATATATGACAGCCTGCATGAAGCACAAAGAACAAGAAATATAATTGTATTTACACACATTAACAGGCCAGAGTTATGTGTGTGAGTCTTTATGATATTAGAGCTGCAAAAAATTAAGAGGTCAAACCTGTTATTTAGTTAAGAATATGATCATGATAATGCATTATTTCTTTTACTTATTCTGAGAAGAAAACATTTTAAAGAAGTAGGGGAAGTTTAATACCTTAGATATATTTATTTATATTTTAATAGCTTACAAGGTCTTAAATTAATGTTCTGTGGAATTGGTTGTTTTTTTTATGTGTGATTTTTTCAGTTAAAGCAAATTTTAAATGATTTCATTTCTTTGTTCACTGTTAGGGATTTATGTGAGCACCTTAACTATTACAGCAGAAATATGTAGGATCTGCTGAGTCAATATGCACCTTTTTACCCTATGATTAGTTATCTCAAGTCATACCATCATCACTATATTCAACAATCACAGATTTTCCTCATGACCATGCAGATGTACTACTCATTTATTATTCCGTGCCACTTTCTTTTTATTCATGATCAAATGTATGAAATAATGTATCATATTGTGAAAAAAACACTGAATGTCTGTTGTTTTAAGACATTCTGCTTGACTCATATCCATTCTTTGTCTGTTCTCTAACATCTGTTTTATAACTATTCTAGCAAATTGGGAGAAATATGCAACAGGGTGAAATGAACAAATTGTCTTACGAGGTTATGCTGAACGTTTGTTTCAGGGGCGTAAGCTGCTGATCATCGGCACCACAAGTCGTAAAGATGTGCTCCAGGAAATGGAGATGCTAGATGCTTTCAGCACCACCATTCACATTCCCAACATCTCAACAGGAGAGCAGCTGGTTGATGCACTGGAGGTAAAATGCACACACTCACTGTTGTGCATAAGGCATGAATTAAGGTTAACGTTCCAACAACCGACCCCTTTCAGTCATCTCATAAAACACACTAAGAATACTCTGCATTGAATAATCATTTGAGTTTTATGTAGCTTGTCCACAAAAATAAAGGTAAAGTGACACTTTCTCTTGTTGATCATTCTTGAACTTTATCTGTTAAGTACGGATGTTTCCTGCTTCCCTAAAAGTCCACTTTTGCACACTGGGCCAGGATTAACTCCCAAATATTTGTAATGTCTCAAATCCTGCTGGATTAGATTCAGAGTTATGATGAGAACAGAAAAAGTACCAAACTCTCTACAGATGTCTTTATGCACAGTTAAAGTCAAAGACTACTGTGAACAGACATTGACAAATGTTATAATAATATAATACATTTTTTTGAGTACAAAGAGACTTTAAATAGTAATCTCATAAAGTTTTTCTCATCTAGTTTCATTAGTACTCCAAGTACAACTCATAAACATGTTAGAAGTGATTGCATTCAGAAGTTAACAGTAATTCTAAAGCAGAAGTAGAGGAAAGATTCGTAACAAATGGTTGTGCTAACCCAACACATTACTTACATATTTAAGCCCTTTGAGTCCATTTTTCTGTTGAGATTTCTTTTTTTTATTGATATGCTGAGCGCTCCTCTGCTCCCCACAGCTGCTGGGAAGCTTCCAGGAGAAAGAGCGGGCCAGCATAGCTAAAGCTGTGAAGGGCCAAAACCTGTGGATCGGTATTAAGAAGTTGCTCATGCTCATTGAAATGGCTGCACAGGTAAGAAAAGCAATGGTTGACTGTGATCTGAGGGTTAAGGATTCATTAAGGTGTTTTAAATAGCACTGAATGATGTTCAGAAACACCAAATATGATGTCTGGCATAAATTATGTGTTTTGTACTGAATTCTCTGTGCTTTAAAATTGATATTCTGTTTGTCCAAGTGCTGTGCGTAATTAAATGGCAAAGTCAGTGGTGTTGATAGTAAGACCATCATGCCTGCTTTAAAGACGTCACTGCACTGTTCAGTTTTTTGTTGGCGTTTTACTCCAAAAACACCTCATTTGAAATTCATTTAGCCTCAATAATTAATAGCGAGGATGGAGACGTTCCACTTTTTTGACATCTGGTCAGCACTCTCAGAATCGATCTCTGTCACCAAAAGCTGTCATCTATTATCTGCAATGAGAAACAGTGTGGCTTTGCTGATGATTTGTTGAGCAAAGGGATCCAGTGCGTTTACTGTATATATATCACACACCATTCTCTGCACAGCTGACGGCCAATACATTCATAGTTATGAAACTATGTGCAGCTGAGTTTTCCAAGTTAGATTTGCGTGTTCTGAATCAGAGAGTAATCTGCTCAGAAGAACAATCACTTACATTTCCTGGGTTTGGTGTACTTACATTTTAGATGAAAAATCAGCAAAGATCAGTCATGTCGGCGGCTAACAGATGGGGCAGGTTAAAAAAGCATAGAGATGCACATTAAGCCATCCAACTGTGGAAATAAAAATAAAACATGGACACAGAGTCATAGCAGGTTCTTGGCTTCTTTTCAACATCACATTTATACATCACATCGCACATATAAATAGGTGCAGAAGGTGTTTAGGATGGAGTCAGTTGGATAGTTGAAGGTGATAAAAGAGATTCATTTGTGTGCAGACTGTGCAGTAATAGTTTTATGCTAGGATAGAATCAGGATTCTTTCATTCAAGGTCGGATGATATTTTTTAAGCTTATGCTACGTATCCTGAGATTAGAGTTTAACCAATTGTAATCATTTGAGTTGTAGATTTAAAACGACCACACAGGAGCTTTTATTTCACAGCATTCATGTCCTCTCTTAGGATTGTCCGTCTCAAAATTCATAGGCATTCAGATCAGTTCTGTTTATCTGACAAAACGGGCAGTAGATTTACGGTAAAGCTGTGCCTGCATAAATTTCATGGAAATCTAACTGGTGGCTGGTGTTAGTTTTTCACCTGTACTGTCGATGTGATGATGCGCACAGCATGTTTATGGCGTCCAGTGATGCAGTCACATTCAGAACCCTGACCCTCCACCTCAACACTGGAAAACAAAAATTATCTGCAGATTCACACACACAGAATACTTCAGTCTTTTCATCATCCAATAGTTGTCACCGATCTTGCATCCTAACTTCTTTGACTACAGGAAATTTCAGAAGCACTATACGTTTTTGCGTAGGTCACCATTAATTCTACTTTCTCTCCCCTCTTTAAAATCTAGTTTGTTTAAAGTGAGATGTGAACTCCAGGACCTGCCACATTTCCACATTGCTCAGATGTCTTAACACCCTTCAGCTTAATTTTGAAAAACATATTCTCTAAAAAATGTATTGAAAAATGCCTTTTTTACCCAGAACCCCCAAGCTTTGAGCAATGAATGGATAAAGTGACAGGGATATTTATGATGGAAAAGATGACTTTATCACTGAGATCTACTGAGGCTCAATTATTAATTTTTTTTGATAAATTTAAGAAATGGACTACCTACATTGTAGAAGAGGTACCTTCTTGAGACTTTTTGAAAGGACATCTGCTGTAATAAATTATGACTTTTATAAATTCATGTGGTGCCCAACTATTTTGTGTTATATGTCATAAAAATGCAAATTCTCAATAAAAAGTAAAATAAGATGCCTATTTTAAAAGGAGACACTCCCTATTAGTAAAATGTTATTTGTTTGTATATAAATTAGATTGTGTTACATTAAAGTGTCTTTGTCTTTTAGAAAGAGCCTGAATACAGAGTCAGTAAGTTCCTGAGTCTACTGAGAGATGAAGGAGCGTAAGTATTCTTTTCCTGTTTCCAGCTCAGCTCCTATGTGCGAGACAGGGTCGTCAGTGACACTGAACACTCACGCTACGCACCCATCTATCATTTCAACTCAGCCTCCAGTAATTTTCAACTCTTCATTTACTTAAAAACTGAGGCAGAAGCACTAAATGTTTACATTTTCATCACAGTATCAAGTATGATTAATAATACACATATTCTACTTATTTCTTACAGGCTGGGTTCTAATAAGTTTGTGGCAATCTAGACTCAGTGGAGCCACATTGTGAAAAACAAGGCATCCTTTAACGGTAAGACGTTTTTGCTTCAATATATCTGAACTAAAATAGCAAGGGCCATTGAACTGTAAACAATATCTGGCATTGAAATTAGATCAGCCAACTTTTCATTATAAGAAACTGTTGCTGATACTAAAATAATTTTAGATGTGTGTTTGTGCTGGCCCCTTTTTATTTCAATCTCATGCATTTAAATAGAATTCTGTTTTTCTGTTGTTAATATTTGAGATCTATGAATACTCTTCTTACCTGGGCTGCACTTAATGTGTTCCCAGGGCATGCATGAATAAAAGTCCTGTTGGAATCATGTCACATAAATCAAAAAGTACAAGAAAAGTCCATAAATATAGGATTAGAGCACAAAATAAAATTACAAAATGAACTGTTAAATGTTTGTTCTGCGTTAGATCCTTAAATATTTGGAACTATGATTTGTTCTTGATCATCAGTTATGGGGAAAAATTCTGTTTCATAACACTGGCTAATGTTGAATTATATCCAAACTGCCTAATCTGGCAAGAAACCAAGAAGTTGAAGAACTTTTGCAACTTGCAGTGTGAACTTTGTTTTTCATCACAGCTTTGGAGACTTATGGTATAGCTGGCACACAGCATGCCTAAAAATAGGTCGACTAGACAGGTGCTCTCCTGTGGCAGCATGTCTCCTTTGCCTGCCTGTCTATTCTCACTTTTATTTGTCTCTCTTCACTCAGTTTCCGAGGAACAGAAGCCTAAAAGAGGCTGACGGGAGGAAGCAAGCAAGAGATAGTTTACATCTGTCTCTGCATCGTTCCTTCCCATCCCTGCCTGAAGCTCTGTCTACATGTCTCTGCACTGCAGTTTTCTGCAGCAGCACTTAACCAGGCAACCTCCTCCTCTTAAGATCTATGTGAATGAACATCTGTAAAATAGGCAATGTTTGTGGTATCTGTGTATACTGTAATTTATGAAGCCTAGTCTTGTAATCTATGTGTGACTCCCTTAGCACTCCTGTTGGATTTTTATATATAAAGATGGAAATGAGACATGAGAAGTTGCTGTGCATGCATTAACACTAATTATTTTACCTCTGGTTTGCCTCTAAATGCCTTATTTGTATGTACAGGAGTGTAATATCATTCCAGGACACAGTGACTCCGCCATTTATAGATCTCACTTTCCTGTTGTGATCCACCTGCTTGTTTCTGACCTTTTATTCCCTTGAATTAATGAAGTCTGCTACTAATATTATATCTGTAATAAATGTTCAAATTAATACTTACTTGTTGAAATTTAATGCATTTGCTGAAAATAATGAATTTGAAGTCCCCTAAACATTGTGCAAGAATTTCTTGAATTAGGAATGTGAATGTAAAGGCATTCGAGGCACATTGCAAATCAGAAAACCATAAAGCCACAGTATCACCCAGTATTGTCATGTATGCACATCAGGAGTGTCAGAGATATAAAATAAGTCTTAAATTATATTCATAATAGTCTTAAATTTAACTTGATGAAACATGCTAAATCCCCGTTGATAGATTTACATACTGATATTTGCAGAGATGTTGGAAGATGGTTTTATGTCATGTATTAACGTCTATCAATTTGCAGAAAAACATTCTTTTTCTCACATTACCACACACCAAGCATTTTTATTCTCACAATGTAATCATGACTTGATGTATGTTAGTCATGAGTGAGAATGTTTGTCATAATTGGGATTTATTTTTGAGACACTATCTCATAACGTCTGGTAATTGAGAGAAACAGAGGATCTGTTGTGAATGAGATGAGCCTGCGTTGTGGTTAACCTCCCCGGCATCTTTAACCTTCAAAGACCTAAACAGCCACCAGTGACCAAAAGCATCAGCTGATCTAAAATATATAATAACTTCTAAAGCGCTAATCATTTCAATACATTTAAATTATTAACTTAAAATGCAGTTTCTCTGCTTTTCACCTGCACCAGATGTGTCTTTTTTTTTTTGGATGATCAGAGGCTCTGCAGTGAATCTGAAAACACCTTCATCTTCTACAACATTGGGTCACTAAGAAAATCCATGTAGTCTGACAAATGGCAATGGTTGAAGAGTAAATTATTTTCAGTTAATGATATATTGTGCTGAAAAGTCAGTATTTCTTTACTTTTGGTTTAATCACCTTTAAATTACCTGAGCTTTTATGAACATCTGCATGATCAGTCAATAAAGTAAGATAAATAAATACCTGCTTTTCACTGCAAAATACATGGGATAATATTGCAATAAATAATGATTAATCTCTTAGGAAAGGCTGTTTGTGGAGAAATACTCATTTGGAATTCACCACCAGAAAACTTCTATGTCTTTAAGGGTTATTGAGCAGAAATTATAATACTAACATGTTTACCAACAAAGTCTTCCCAATTGTGAACTCTAAGCAGTAAAAAGTGGCATCATGAATAACTTCCTGTCATTGCGTAACCATACTGGAATGGCTCTTTCTCGTAATACCAATTTTGTGCCTTTTTATGAATAAAATAAGCATGGAATTGACATTATTTTTCAGATTTATAAAGCTGCTGTTTTTTACATTGTACTTTTTTGTGTGCTGAGAAAGGAGAACTTTTCACCTCAGTCCCTTTCAGTGTCGTAGTGGGCTCACTGTTATGTTCTGTGTATTGACTGAAAATCAAAAGCAGGAGACAGTTTTGTTCTTCAAATATATAATCTTAGTTCAGTCATACAGATATATACATTGTATAATAAATAATATTTATAAAAACATAACATTTACGATTATAAAATAAAAAGGGAATTATTCACTTTAAAACATTTGTACAAAACTTTGGATATAGCGAGGGAAGTGGGGGTTTGGGGGGGACGGGAACTGAACACAGAAAGGTAGGCCCAGGTAGGGAGGGCTGTGTAGTAGATGACGCAAATGCTAAGCTATGTCACAAAGAAAGGACAGCCTATACACTACTGGGTAACTTGTATTTGTGCTGCTGAATATAATTAATAGGAAGCAGGTGGGACTGTCAGAACATGTTGTGTGGAAACCTCCGAGTTTGTTCCACTATTGTAAAGCGCCAGCCTGCCATCCATCCGTCCATCCATCCATCCATTTTTCCATTCTCCCTCCTGCACACATCTCTGTTTGTCAGTGGCAGCCATTGTGCTCACACACATCACATCTTGCACACATAAATCATGTAGCTTGTGATGTTTCCCAATCTTACAGTTAATGTTCTTAAAATCTTCGTACAGGGCTGGGTGCATTTGAAGGATTCTGCATTGGTCTTTTCTTTCCAAATAAAAAACACAATTGTTTTCCTATGTGATCTTGTTACCATTTTGTTAAAAATACCAGTGAAAGACAGCTGGGCTGACGTCCATGTCTCTGAAAAAACATTTCTGACTCCGCTATCTCCGAAGCCAAAACAGAGAGGGAATGTGTTTTGGGGTTTGCTGACAAGAACACAAGTTCATAAATCAGGCATCTTAAAAACCTTAACTGTCCCACTGAGGCAAAATCTGGAGTGAAGGATGGATGTAAACACTTATCAAAACCTTACTCTGCCCTCTGGTATCCACATGTCGTCACATGTCCCCCTTCGTTTTTTTTTTGTTTTTTTTTACGAGTTACAGTGATAAAAGAAAGGACTGCTTTAGATAAAAGTCTCCCAGGACTATGATGGACCTGATGAACGCATGGGGAGTTAGATACAATGTTCTCCCAATAATCACTTTGCTCATAAGACCAGAGTTAATATTAGACATGCTAAAGCTTGACTCAGATTGGATGCATAAATTCATACACAGCCATAAACAATGTTTGTTTTCACCACACAGCTTCTTCGTTGAATAGTGTAGAGCTTTCTATTGCATCATGTGGAAATCATGAGCAATTTACAGGTTGATCATGTCTGAGTGAAGTAAACAGGAAAAAAGTTGTCATTCATCTGACTTGCAAGGTAGCAAAGTAGAAGAATATGCTCTCATAAACAATGCTCAAATTTTAACCACCTGGAGTTATGTGTAACTGAATAGTGCATACATATACATGTTAGTGGAATGAGCATGCTTGTTCACACACATGCCCCCTCCTGCATACCTCCAGTCCCAGCCCACTGGTAATATTTCAGAAATGCAGGGCTATAAAATCAAGCTGTAGCATATATCTTCCAGGCATCCCAGTTGACTGGTGCAGTCGAGTCAGTCAGCAGGGAAGAACGAAACTGAGGATTTCATCAGCTCAGTAGTTTACAAAGACAGGAACGTGGCACTTCCAACGTCTGCCTGCCTACTTTTTTTTTTCAGTTCAGTTCAGTAGTTACAAAGTGATAGTTTCCTGGGGCTGCCGACATGTTCAGTATCACTTAGAACTAAGTGATGTAGAGGTTGGTTTAGTTAAAAAAAAAAAAAAAAAAAAAAAAAGGTAAACCAGCCAGGATGGCCAGAGAAATGAGGTGTTAGTTAGAAGATGCTTTTTATACAAAAGCCAAGAGAGTCTGAAAGTTTATTACTGCATTAATCTCACAGGTAAAAAGTATTACTGTACATGCCACAAACATTGTGTTGGCATGGAGGGGGGGAAATAAATAAAGACAAGGGGGAGGATGGGATCCCGATGCTGCAGGAAGAGGGGAAAAAAGTGGCACAAGACAACTCTAGCTTCTTCCCATAATGGGAAATAACCAGACTATGCATCAGGTCAACACAGGACACTTTCTAGTCAGATATTATGGAAATGAATGTAGTGGTCTGGAAGACAGATTCTAGTGCAGGGTTTTACAAAAAAGTATCCATTACTAATGTGCCAAGACCCATTTGGGCGAGTGCGTGTGTAGATGATGTGTTGTTGTGCATGTGTGTGTGTAAGTGCGTGTGTGTGTGTGTGTGGATGCATAATGTGTGCAAGTCTGTGTTGAGGAAGCAGGGTAGCCGTGCAGGAGTTGGGGAGGTGAGGGATGGGTGGGCTACACTTGTAGTCCAGCAGTCTCAAAGCGCAGGCCGTCTCTCACTTGCATGTGTGAACGTCATAAACACGTACACACTCTTGACAGCTGACGTAGCAGCACCAGTGGAAGATGCAGTGACACTTCTCCTTGCGTTTCTCAGTTCGGGTGTTGTGGCCTCGGCCGCAGCACAGCAGGTCGCAGCCCTCGATGCCATGCGATGACACGTTACAGGCGCGGTCCCGGGTCCCAAAGGAACCTGTCTCCTGGTTGGGCTCGCAGAAGTTGGGCGACCCCTCATAATAGACGAGGTCACGCTCAGTAGGGTGCTTGAAGAAGGGGTATTTGACTCGCAGTGTCTCTACCCATCCTCGGGACTCACGGTGCTTCTCCACCACCATCTCTGAGGCGCTGTCGTATTTGTCCTTCAGGTAGTCACCCAGCATGCGGAAGTCTGGCTGTGCCCACCAGCAGGTCTTCACCTCACAGCTTCCTGACAGGCCGTGACATTTACAGCGCAGGTGCATGTGGTCGAGGATGGTCTAAAACACAGAGATAGTTTTATATACACCTTATCTCAGTGTTTTGAACCAGTACTATCTTTCACCTGTATCAACAACTTTCATTTTTTGCATCTTTTTGTTGAGAAAATCAGATTCCATAATTACCCAAATATCCTCCTGAGACCCAGGAAAGTAAAAGTTCTAGCTTTTTTATGTAAAATAATTGTCTTGATTGGAAATGGCATGATGCAACAGTATTTTCAGATAATTTATTTGCAGTGGATAGCATTTTTTTAGTAAAGCTGTGACGCTCTTGTCCCCTATAGAGGATAAAAATGCAATGCTGGGTGTCAGGAGGATAAAATACAAAAGAAGTTTAAGATCCCACACCTAAAAGTGCCACACTTTCAAAACTTTGCTTATGTAAAAGTATCGTCAACAAAATATGTAAGTCAAAGTAGTCGTGCAGTAAAATGTTACTATATGATGTTTTTTGATGCACAGCCAGTGACTGTAGTCTTACAACGTAGTCTGTGTTGTACTTTATTGCTGTGGCTGTTTATAGTTGAGTACTTTATACACAGTTGAGTAGTTCAATCTACAACAATGCATCATGTTTCTATGAGATCTCTATGTCACTGTTCACGAGTGCAGAAAAAGGCCTGTTCTCAGTTTTGTGACAATGCAGTTTCCCGCTAATCCAAAATGGTTTTTAACACTTAATCCTTCGGTTTATCACAAACATTCATAGTCAACACAATTGGAAATACAGTACATGGTTTAGACTGATGGGAAGGGGACAGAAACTGTTATCTGAAAAGTAACTACAGCTGTTAGAGAAATGTAGTGAAGTAAAAAATACAAGAAGTACCTTAAATTTAGACTTAAGTACAGTACTTGACCAAGTTGTTTTATGTTCCTCCATTGTGATCATTAGGGCTACACCATTTGGGGAAAATGACTGACACTGACAAAGAAACCTGTTGCACAATAAAGTTTTAATCTGGTTTATTACCCCAGCTGCCCTTGAAGGGGGGCAAGGGGTATTGTTTTTGGTTTGGTTTGTTTCTTTAAGACTCTAGCAGCAAAACTATTGATTGAATTCATACCAAATTGGGTTTATAGATTGTCACTGATCCAGAATAGATATGATTATATTTTGGGAAAAGTAGGTCAAAATTCAATTTTTTAATGAATTTTTTAAATCTCTTTTTTTCCCCATTTACTTTTAATGGGCAAAATTTCACGTCTGTAACAGCAAAACTGTTGGTTGAATTCACACCAAATTAGGTTTATAGATTGTCAGTGACCCAGAATAGATGTGATTGCATTATGGGAAAAGTAGGTCAAAGTTTACATTTTTTATGAATTTTTAAAATCTTTTTTCTTCTTCCATTTACTTATAATGGGCGAAATTCCAAATGTCCATAAAACATCAATTTTGTTTCAATTTACTTCAAATTTGGCACATATATAGAGGCAACTGAAATGCTGACATCAGCACACGCACTGACATGATGACATCAGCTGGATCGATGCCAAAATAACCTACAATATGTGCGAGGGGTGGGGTTTGTTGTGCCTAGCATCACTTGTTTTTCATTATGAATGATTTTTTCTTTAAGTTTAAACCAATGTGATTCAATGCACCAAACACAATATGGTAGCATTCTGTAGCCAAAATAATATGATGTAAGTGCCACTGCTTTTCTTTTGAAACCAGATCTTTAGTATTTAAGATTTCTTCCTATTCCTTGATCCTTTTCAGGTTGTGGTTGAACTCATTTGTCTTATTGCATGTCATTGCAATGTGACTCTTGTGGATTTGCATATTGCAGTGACAGTGCTGAAGTGATAAATTTGTCAGTTCATGTGCTAATTTAACATGTAAGAAAATAAGCTGGCAAGTGGCCAACAGAACCCAAACATTTTATTAGCACTTCTGAATTATGCGTCACCATAAACTCTTCATCTTCATTTGCTTATGAGTTGATTCACAGCTACAGGGCAGCCGAGTCATTCACCACCAAGCAAGATGTGTTGGAACTTTATGGTCAGAAACTTACAGGAAATTCAGAAACGCAGACAAGTAAAACCACTAAAGACTCACAGAAGAGGCCAAGAAAAACAACATGCCATTGGCTGTGATTTCTTTTCGTGTCGTGCAGCTGTGAAGTACAGAGACCCTGTGCTGTTGCTAATTCTTTCTGAAGTCACTGGCTCACTTTATGAGTGTGTTGCCGTGGGGTGTATTTTACCTTTGTGTTTTGATTTTTGTTGTGCTCTAATTCACTCTATATTTAGCTCCAGAATTCCCCCAGCTGCGGCGGAAGGCAGGTGATTGTGGCACCTATGAGTGAGGAGGGGGTGAATGGGGAGTGGGAGCGGATCAACTAGTGACATCACGCTATGAGCTTGTCATGCCAACATCAAGCCCCGTCTCCAAAAGGCCCCGGGGGCTAAATAGTGGAGTGTGAAAGGGGCCAGGTGGTGTGGCTGGGAGAATCAGAGGAGCAGAGGCGAGCAGAGCAGGAATGGGCTCCGACACTGCTGCTGCTGCTGCTGCTGCTGCTGCTCAGTTGGCTGTGCAGCTCCTGTGGGTGCTTCTGTGTGCTCAGATCAAAGGCCTGTCTTGTTGCCGTGTGGTCCCTCCATATGCCCCTCAGCGAGTGGGGAGCCCATTTTCTCTCTCCGGTGACAGCAGCCAAAGATGTTTTAAGTCTGCACTGACTTCCTTATTTTCCCACTCAGCTCACACTCAGGTTATTTGACTGTCAGGGAATTTTTCATTGGGATGCAAGGCATGAAAAGCAAGGTGTGGGGGCGAGACAGGAGAACGGGTGTTGCTTTGATAAGTAATTAACCAGTCATTCAAAGTCAAGTGCTCATTTTTTGGTGGAAAATAAGAAATGCATGGACAAGTCAAATACCAAATCCCTGCTTGTCAAATATGCAGTTAGTTTTCCTGAATGGTATTGTTTCCCACATAAACCCACTGCTTTTGCAAGACAGTCGGGCCATTGTTCATTCTTTGGTGTTATTTATAACATTTTGCGCTGTGGTTAATCTAATTAAGTCAGTGCATAAGTGCTTTCACTGAAGTACTGTACTTAAGAACAATTTAAAGTGCTTGTACATTAATGAGAATCTCTATTTTATGCAACTTTACAATTCATTGCTACATCTCAGTGACAAATACTCTATTTCCCCCTAGATTCGTCTGACATCTTTAG
Organism: Sphaeramia orbicularis; assembly: GCF_902148855.1. Lineage (NCBI taxonomy): Eukaryota > Metazoa > Chordata > Actinopteri > Kurtiformes > Apogonidae > Sphaeramia > Sphaeramia orbicularis. The sequence continues at coordinate 25,829,731 of NC_043975.1, read as the reverse complement.
TTACTTTTGTCACTTTTGTCCACTGAAAACCATTTTTCTACATCTCTATATCTAATAGTTTGTGATGAACTGAAAGATGAGCTTAGAATTCTCCTTCTTAGGGTAAATAAACTCCTTTAAAACCCTCTTGCATCAGCTAGAAAATGCATTGTCACAAAACTAAAACAGGACTGTTTTCCTGAGTTCATGAAATGTTGACTTTTTCAGATATTGGTTCACACAGACAGAAACAAACATATGATGAGCTCATCCTTAAACACCTATAATAGTAGAATGTACCATACACTTGATACAGCAGTTATATGAATCCAAAACATCATATATAATAAACAGAGGCCATTTTACTGCATGACTCCTTTTCTATCCACAATTGTGTAAATGTAATAAATCACGAGTATAGTTAATATAATGTGTCATGAATATATCATCACATATATAAGAACCATCACCATATGCATAAAATCTGACAAATGGTTTAAGATAGATCATAACAATAGATTTAAAAGCAACAAAAAAAATGTCTGCTACAAACCTTTGCATTTTAACTATATTTATAAATTGATAAAGTTTTTATGAATCAGTAAAACATAAAATTCCAATATTTAAGTGTACTGATACTGTCTTCTACCCTCATGGTATAGTTTTTGTCTCCCTGTGAGTGTGTTTACCGTGCGTCCTGCCTCATTGTTGTGTCTGTTCATCGCTGATCGAGCATCTGGACGATTCTCTCTGGCATCAGCGAACTCCCTGGACACCAGCACTCCAAACTCTGCGTCCTCACTGCATCCTCCCCACTTCCAGCCCTCACCCGGGGGCCCCTTGTGGTGGGAATCGCAGCCGCACATGGTGGACGTGCCCTCAGCGCAGGACCTCGTCACTGCGAAAGCGACGCCCGCCGAGGCGATAGCATGGACAAACGCAGACTCTCGAGTTGCTGAGAGAGACACATGAAGACAGACGAGAAGACAGAGAAAAAGAGGGAGGTATAGAGTATGTCAGCTTTGTGTTAAACATGGAGAAGTGCAATCCTAACTGCTGCCAACATCTAGACAGGAGCAATGAAAGGGATACCCTCAGGCAATAACCTTTTAACACAACATTTCATCTTTGAGAAAGTGCATTTATGTGCTTTTCCTCATAAAATAACTTCAACCTATAGGAGAAACAGTAACGTATACAATGTCCTTTCTGGTCTAACTGAACACTTTGTGAGTATGATTGGTGTTTATGATCATCACTAGTGAAAGCACAGGACTACAGGACACACGAAGGAGCCGAAATGCATCGTCTCCACAGTGACATCAGCCCTTTGTTGTTGTGTCATGAAGGCCTAATGCTCAGTGGGATCTCAGTGACCTCCTGTCATCCCTGAGGTGTGCTGCTTTGCATCTGGATAGTGTTTCAGGAATGCTGCAAACCCCCCCCCCCCCCCCCCCACCGCCTCTTGCCCAGCTACCCACCCACCCATTCCTGTTCAGACCCCAAGGCCTTCTGGTGAAATCTAGCAGAGTGTCGGCCTGTTTCTTTTTTACACAGAGGGATGGAGATACGCCTGCTTTGAAGGCAACAGCTTATTATGTAACCAGACACCATTGTTTCACAATCACAGCACACTTACCATAGCTCACCTATTACACTCTGTTTACCATGTTACACATGAACAAAAACTCGCTCGTATACACATTGTACATGTACAGTTCAGGGTTGCGTACACAGGACGGATAGAAAGGTTTAAATGTCCACAGCTGGTTGACCTTAGAGACTTTTGAGAGAAATGCGACTGTACACCACAATGCCTCGTAACGCCAGAAATCCTTTTGTAATTTAACTGAAGGATGAGCCAGTGAGGTTTTCAACAAACACTATGCAAGCCACAGTCAAACTTAACTAATATCCTGCCTGAGGTTAGAGATGTTTTCCCATCTGAATGTGTCTGCATGGAAGGCTGTTTGTTTTTTTCCCTACTTTTCATTATATTAGCCCTGCTACTAATAAAGTGCATGTAATAAGAAGCAGCAAAGGACAATATGTGTGTTTCTGTTAAGATGAACATTCTGATTTCGGAAGTAAAGTGAAACCAGGTTCAGGTTTGAGTACTAGCAACAGACTACATCAAGGTTGTGAGTTAACACACACACACTTATCAGGTCATTCCTCTATGTGTCATCATTACTTCCCACTCAGAAAGGCCTCCAGCTCCGCATACAAAGTGTACTTCCAGGAAACAATAATTTACAAATGCATAAAACAAAATGACTAATTATTAGAATATATAACTCAACATATTACTTAAATGCTCTAGAATAAATCTCATCTCACTCCAGCTGGGAATATAGTGAAGTAATGTTTTTCATCCTAATCTAGTTTAGTCAAATCAAGTCAGTTGTGTTTATGTAGTTTAACATCACAAATGAATGAAGGAATTTTACAATCTATATAACATCTTCTGTCCTTTTCAGATAAAAAATGGAAAAAAAAAACATCATGAAGAGTGAGAAGAAGAATGCTTCTGTCAGGATGGACAAACAATAGGATAGGTTTTGTGTGTATAGAAATTTGGAGATGTAGTGTATATATAGAAGATCTAGTCACATATATATATAGAAGATCTAGTCATATATATGTGTGTGTCTATCTATCTATCTAGCCATATATATATACACACACACACACACACACACACACACACACACACACACACGCACACACACAAACACACCTACACACACACACACACACACACACACACACACACATATATATATATATAAGATCTAGTTATATATACTGCCATGAATGAATTTGGCGGGTGGAAATATGTCAGATGTGTGAAAGTGGAAAGGTAAGATAAGGAAAGACACTAGTATGGAAATGACATTTTTACACTAAATGGCTGTGACTGTATGTGTTTCTGAGTATGTTTTCCTATTTGATCCTTGTTAAAGGGTACAGTTTTGATCTAACTCCACAGTGAGTCCTTGTTCAATTGGCTGACACACACTCCTCAGGCTGGGCATCCCTGCTCACCCTGGCAAGTCTTGCTGGGCCCTCCACAACAGGGGCCTGTGAGCCCTGGGCCCCTGGAGCTCTGGCTGATAGCCAAGGCTAGCGCTGCTCCTGCTACCTGCTGGGCCCATCAATCCGCCTTTGTTTCCCTTGTGTCACACTGTATTATCCACACAAAGGGCCCAGCGACTCGCGCCCCCACAGCCCCGCTCTGCCCGGAGCTGGCATTCCCTAAACTCCCTAACCCCCTCTCCTCCAGCCACCACTCCGCCAACACCCTGAGCTGAAATCCCATACACCACCACCCACCACAGGATCTCAACCCCCCACTTCCTCCAGGCATCCACCAACAGCAACCAGCCCGGCCAATGCGCCGCTCAAGGTGGCTCAGGCTGGTGCGCTGTAGCTCTCCCTTCCCTAACCTTCCATTCATCACTCCCAAAGTGAGACACTGCTCTTCCGTCCTCCCGTCCTCCCTTCCTCCCTTCCTCCCTTCCTTCCTTCCTCCCTTCCTTCCTTCCTTCCTTCCTTCCTTCCTCTTTTCCTGTGCTTCCCTATCCTAAAGTGACACCCGGGCTAGGTTGGGAGAGATCCCCTTTCAGCCTGTTTTCATGACAGAGTCAAAAGGGCGTGTGAATGGGGCATCCGTGGGAGCTGGACTGTGTGAGGCGCACACTGGTCTTCATGCACAGTAGGGGTTGAGCGGAGCCCCCCAGCCCTTTTCTATTGCCTGTAATCTCATTTGGTCTCCCCTCTCCCTTTTATTTGACTGAGGAGCTTGGACTGCTCATGCTGCCTATTTTTGCAGAGATTCCTTCCCCTCTGACACACACACTAATTCATTTCCAATCAGCAGTCTTACTTACAACACATAAACATCTATCGTTATAGTTCGCAACTGCAAGTGAGCACAACACCTGTCCTTTTTGTTTAATTTGTAGTTTTTCTGCTGTATTGTCAGGTTTAGGAGGCTTGATTAACCCTTAAAGACCTAGAACAACTCTGTGGTGACTTCCAAATGAATCTCTAAATATATCTACTCTTTCCTGACTGATGTATCACCATTTATTACTCTATCCTCAGCAAATATCAGGTATTTTACAATTTTGAAGTGACTAACTATCTAGAGGTTCATAAACAAAATATATCATTAACTATATGTAAAAACAAGCATCTACAACCACTTACATATGTCAAACTATGTGGGTTTTACTGGTGAATCAGTGTCACAGAAGATAACAGTGTTTCCATGTTCACTATGGAGCCTCTGAATATCCAAAAAAGACACATGTGATACTGATGAAAAGCTGAGAAGCTGCATTTGACCTGATTTATTTCCATGTATTGATAGGATTAGTGGCTCAAAAGTTAATAAACATTTTAGATCAGTAGATGTTTTTAGTCATTGGTTCCTGTTGAAGTCCCTGAGGGTTAAAAACAGGGTTGGGGAGGTACTACTTACATGTAAAGGTGTTATGTATTCTGAATAAACTTTAAATAAATGATCCACTACTAAGAAAAAACATGTACTTAAAGTTTTAATTTGTAAGATTAACACGTACTTCTGTGCTTGTGTGCGTTAGAGTTTGCTGAACTAGTTGTCATAATATCTACATTAACTTGAAATGGACAACTAGCACGCAGCACATCCCAACTCCAACACAAACTTCACATAAATTCATGAGCAAACACTTAAAATTACTAATAAAAAAGTCAGTGATTACAAAGGGGCTATGTCCTTATGTCTTCTGGAGTTAAAAAGTAGGATGTCAGCCAACCATACTGAGAGATGATATTACAAACCAAACAACTGTACAGTGCTGGTTTATTTTCAGTAGAGGTCCACTGGTTATAGGCCTGGATGACCATCAGATCCGATGTCCAGCAAGATTGATTCTTTTAGATTCAGATGTGGTTCCTACAGTTTTAAATCTTTCCTCATCATTTGGTCATTATGATGTTTTTATGATTTTCTCAGAAATTCAGGCAATGGTTGTTCAAAATAAAAATCACACACATACTGCATAACATTATCTATCAGCATGATCAATTTATTTCTCTTCTGGACAGGAGCACATATTTTCATGTCAGTTCTAAATTTGATGGGCCTTCCTCACCCCAGAGTCACTTCAGATTTGCAGACCAGTGACAAATAACTCCAAAACATAAACCCACAATTATGGTAAAAAAAAAAAAAAAAAAAAAAGTTTTTGGACACTTCATGAATGTGTGATATATTGCATTAAAATCACTCTTAAGTCACTGAACTCAAGTATTGTACCATTCTCCAAACCCACATGCTCCCTTCTGCACAAGCTCTGTTTTGTCAAGGTCAAAACTGGATGTTTCAGCTAGATTATACCCTTTGAAACACAACCAGGGCATGACATAGGGAAACTGTCGAGATTTTATTTTTGTTATTTTGTCTTCTTAATAAAAAAAAAAAAAAAAAAACATTTACTTTTGCTTTTGTCTGTCTGATTTTACTGCAAATATTTCATAATAGTATTTAAGATTGTGTGAAATTTTTATCCTTTTTCAGGCAAGTGCCTATTTATGGTAATTTCTGCATAAATTAAAAGACAGTGATGGCAACAGTTCCAGTGAGGACAGTGAGTCAACAGTCTCAGGTCCAATGTGGTCTACAGGGTCTGTAAGGTCCACCTCTGCATGAACAGTGAGTGTACCTGCTTTGTTAGGTACCATGAAGTAATGGTACTAATGTAAGGAATGATGTTCATTTCAATTATGGTATTCTAATGTTTTAAAGGTGATGTTCTGATGTTAAAGATGACATGTTTTTCTTGCATCTTTTAACATTTACTTCTTGTATTTATTTATTTATTGCCACATTTTCAACATAACAATATATATATTTTTTTAATTTCATGAAAGTAATTAAGTCTTATTACGTCCTCCAATAACACATTAAGGTTGAAATTTTTAATTTGAGAGTATTTCTATGAGTGCCCTATAAAGGGTTAAGGGTGTCCAAAAACTTTTTTTCACTCCTATATGTCCCAAGGAATTGATTTACAGCGTATTTCAGTGTATTCACAACAAACCAGAAATATTCAGCATGGATGTGACCTAAGGGGGTGAAGGTCTGTCATCTCTAACTATATAGTTTTTACTGCAAATGTACATCAACTCTAAATATCAATTATTGGTGACTAATGAAAAGTAATGAAAATGTACTCAAATGTTTAATTACTTAATTAAAAATAATTCCATCACTTACTGCATGCAACAGGGTAACTACTGAGTGCAGATCAGCATATCTTAAATAACCTTCCTAACACTGTTCAAACGACACTGTTAGCTTGGCAACACCTCAGAATTAGTATTCTGCGTGTGAAGCCCCTGATGGATGCCTCCAGTATATCAGCTGTACGTGTCAAGTTTTGTTGATAGATTTACTGTGCTGACCTTCTTTCATGTAGAAGAGTGTAAACACGGTTGGGGAAAACGAAAAGAAGTCACTGACTCCAAAGACAAATGTAACATTGAAGGTAAAGATAGATGGAAGAGGAATAATGTGTCAGTGCACGTACCTGCACTCATTCCTCACTACAGCCAGGAAAGGTGTATATTATTGTAATTGCTCTAGTTAGTCGTTTGTCAGCAGAAGCCCAGAGAACAGGCAGTGCTGAGCCTTAGGGTGGAAACTCTGTTAACACTCCATGTAGACTTTTTGTAACAGCTTGCACTATACAGAGCTTCTTTTTATACATAGATGGTATTAGACACAGTTCATTTATGTTGTCATGTTATTTTATGGAGCCTCATATGCATATAAAGGCCTACATTGTTACAAAGTATTGGGAATTGTATGCTGAAATGTAATCTAGTCTTTATAACCATATTGGAAGTAAATGTTTACATGTACACTTTTACATGTTATCTTTTTGTTTAGTCATGTGATCCAGAAATAAGATCAATCAAGCAACCAACTAACATATTATATGGGATTCTTTTTCAGTGATTTTTCTAACAAATGTCTGAATAAAGTCAAAACTTCGTTCACATATACATACATACCAGGCAGTGTCAACTTCACACTATTCAACACTGATTCCTGTTTAGTTACATTTTTAAGTTCTTTCATATTTCCTGAAATAAAATTGTAAAGTGTTGATTTTAAAACACAGCCACCACTATATGACACCTTCTGTAACCAAACAATATTTCTATTTCTATTTGTAACACTAACTTAATTGTTTTTTATTTTTATCACAGCAACCACAACAGATCATATCTTTTTTGGGATTTAATTGCATAATGCTATTACACCAAACTCATTACCTCCCAATACCGATGATAAAATACAACAATAAAAATCAGAACTTTCAAAAGGCATCTACCTTTATCCAACACGGGGCCAAAGATGGCTAGGTTGTCCTTGATGGTGGTGCAGTTCCATCGACGCCCCCTGAACTGGTGCTGGCATTCCTGTATCCCCAGTTTCACACCTTCAGCGACACTGGGCATGATCTCAATGTAGTTGCGGCAGAAACGCAACTGCTTGGGCACAAGACCAGGGATAGAGCCGCACAGGATGGGTTGGGAGCCCAGAGACGAGTACTGCTGCCCAAGGGCAAGGGACCTATGGCAACCAGAGAGGAAAGGCATGGTTTGGTTAGATCTGCAGGATCTGAAACCATGTCTGAGAAATGTAAACTGACAGTGAAAAAAGATGTCACTTTTTATCAAAAACAGCAAAATGTCCAACATGGCAGACCATCAAAGCAGGTTTAAATAAATGGGAAGTCTCAAATCTCACACATATAATGTTCTCTTACAGTTTTTAGGATGTTACATGTCAGGGAGGCCTCTGTGCAAGTCAGTCAAAAGGAAACTGATTTTAATTTTATCTGTGTCCACAGCTCTGAGTCAAACAGTAATGATTCACACTAAACTGTTTTTATTAACTTATCAGTCTAATTACTGTAGTTTATCCTAATAGCACTTGTTTATTTTGCTCCTTTTTTCGTGCAGGACATGGAGGGTTACCAAACACACTTCAGGGCAGTGATACACACTAGTAGTGCTGACTTTTCAAAGCGTTCCCACTTGTTAGTCTACACAGATCCTGCTGATCTAACAGATAGTGCACAATAACCTGTCTGCTCCCTGTTTGGGAAAAGCCCCCTTATACCATTTTAATTATATGAAAACATTTGCCCTTACAGTTCTAACATTAATTTGTGGTTTTCCTCTGGAGCTGTTTAGAGAATTGACAGGTTTTGCAGCTGTGGGTGCTGATAATGGACTAAGAATATGTGGAGCTATGTGCTTTACCAGAAGGCTCGTGCAGATGTGCCTAAGCAGGGATTAATCACCACAATGAGACAGCCAAGATCAGCTTGTGATGCCAGAAACCATTATAGTTTCATTCAGGTAATTAATTTTAATTACCTTCTATTTCTCTTGAAATAAAGGAGAGAAAAAGATGTTTGCTGTACCCGTGTTTTAACACGCTTTTTGTGATGACAAGCTTGAGCAAAACTGTACAGTTTGTAGAAGAAGCTTCAGCATTTTGTGTGTATTTGTGATCTACTTCCTTATTTAATAAACCCTTCTGTCTTTGAAAAGATAATTATGTGTAATTGATAATTAGTTGTCAGTAGATGTATGTGATCAATAAGTTCTTACGGTGTTTGAATCAGATAAACAGGGTTTGAGTTGCCCATTAAATGTGACAGGGGGGCTTTACCAGTCCGACTCTCCAACACTGAGTCTTATCGGCCAACATGGCGCTGGAGGCCATGAGAGCATCATAGGGGAACAATTGACGTTGATCAGATCAGAGCGCCACTCAGGATGACCTCAGGACCCCCGCAGGGCGCAACCCAATCATAGCAGCCATGACTCTGACAGATGAGTGCAGCGCAGAGCCCCACCCCAACACAAAAGTCAACCCATTGAAGTCATGGGGAAAAAATCCCCCCTCAGAAAGGTTCACAGCTCATGTGCGTCTTTGCTTTCTACATATGGCAACCACCAACTCCCTGCCCCCACCACCCATCACCCCTCTCTCTTTCCCTGCATTGTTTTTTTGATCTCAGGTGAGCATTGTTACAACAGGCTCCCAGGTATCTACATTTGCCAATAAAGATTACACACTTGGACGTGAAGCTCAGTTGTTTTGCTTTTTGCAGTTGGCCAAAAAATCAGCTATGAGCTAATTATATTTTGGCTTTCAGATTAGCAGTGGTATGATGCTCTACAGTTAATATGAAACTGTTGCACAGCAAGCTGTTACGTAAACTATGTAAAAATGTCAAACATTACCATGCCCAAAGAAAGCCTTGCCTTGTTCATATCCAAGTTAATATTTTAAATATAGTGCTGTCTGATGTTCCCATGTAAAGTTGGTAATGCTACAGCATCCATCAACCTCTATCCATGTCGTGAGTTTATTCAGCCAAACACAGCCACATTAGCTCATCTGCTCGGCCCAATTCCTCTAACATCACTACGTTCAAGTGTTGCTGACTTCACTCTGTCTGGTGACTGAGTGACTAAGGATTTAATTACACTGTCTGCTCGCTCGGTTACTGCCCATTAATTTCTCAGTCATGGGATGGACCAGAATGGATGATGCTCTTCTTAGACTCATGGTATACACTCTGGTGTCATATGCTTCCTATAACATGAGGACACTTGAGGAAAAGTCCCTCCTACATTGGAGTGCCGCTGTATCTGTACTCTTCCTCAGTACAGAAACACCACTGTGCCAGCCTCTGCATTCAGGTTCCATTCAGGACAGCTACACTGCTTGCCTGCCTCTCAGACATAGTGGCTTAAGTAGTGACTTTGGGATTTCTGATGGAATCAATTAGCTAACCGCATGGGACTTTGTGGTGGACATAGTATGTTGAGACTACAGACTGTGGATCTGCCAGCCTATTTGTTTTTGTTTGCAAAGGATATGCCTGACTTGATCTGTATGGACAGATGAGATCAAAGGGATATCTTTTTGGCTAGGTGCTAATGAGAGTCTTAACCCTGAAGGGTTATGAGGCGTATCATGCAAACAGACGCATGCAGACGCACGCATGCAGACCACATGTGTGTGCCATGCTGATCCTGCCTTCTTTGCCTCTGTTCTGGGAAGCCACAAGCAACGTGTCTCAACCCAGTGAGGGAGCAGCAGACGCAGAGACCTCCACAGAGGCAGAATGCCGGGGGAATCTGCTGCAGGGGACGAGACTCGCAACAGAGCTCCAGCAAACTGCAGGGTTTGGCAGGTGCATGCCCAGGCACGCCCGTATGGGGCCTCTACTGGCCTGGGGGGTTTACAGCTTGGTTGGGGGTTTTCTCTGTACCTAAACCATGCTGATGTGTGAAAGTATGTTGGGCCACTGGAAACCACAGAAATGAAGCAGAGGAAACAAAGGGATTCCACCACACACCTTGAAGCGTGGAAATTCATGCAATCAGGACTAACACTGTAAACAAAAAATTGACTCCTTTACATAGTGATTACCACTCCCAACACACTAAAAACACTGCAATCTCTACCACTGAGTCTAGCTCAGTCTGAGTCGGGATGATTTAAAGAACCTCGTACTGTCAGAAATATGTTGCTGCTATTGTGGGAGGTCCCCATTACAAAGCCCACATGGTCTTTGCAGAGATGAGCTTTGTTTGTGAGACAGCCTATTGTGTCCAGAGGCACAAAAAAGTAACAGGTGACCCTCTGAACCTGTTGAGCAGAATGTGACACCTGACCTCAACGCCTTAAGCCTAATGGCTTGTAGAAACATTTTGAAGGCCATGTCCAGGGTCCACATGATGCTATAGACCAGAGGTGCTGAGACCCAAACTGTGTTACATTAATCAATAAAGATGCAAAAATGAAGTGATCACAGACTGGATTACTGAACATCATGCCACTCAAGATTCTGATTATCTGATATTGTAAAACATCTGTCTTCAGGTTCTATTACTGCACATTATCCTTTTAGTGTTGTTGTATTACTGATTGCAAATTCTACGTAGAAATCATAATTTATTTATACATATTCATGTATTCTTCCATGAGAATGGTTATGAGTCACACAAGTCTCATATTACCACATATTTTAGGTCATCCCTTCCCAAAGACTGGATCAGGACCCACAATTGCGTCAACAAGAGATTTGTTTTGTTTCACCAGATAAATTTGCATTTAAAGCTTTTCAAAACTTTTCAACAAAAGGTGTGTTTTAGTAGCTCTAACACTGACTCTAATAAAAAAGAAATATGTTCTGATGAGAGGAAAAAAGAAGGAGTTATTTTATTTTCTGCAATAAAAGATGGTACATAGAATTAAGCTGTGATTTACTTTGAAGTAAAGTATTTCTCTTCTAACAGGTGGGTTTATCTGTTGAAGATTTTATTAAAAGGTGAAGAAATGACAATAAAAATAATCAGGAACCTGCGTAAATTCTAATGATTCATAAATATGTCCTTGTCATTTTGAAAAGGTGCTTTGGCAGAAAAGAAGTTTGGGAAACACTTTTGTAGATAACATCTCTGTCTTTATGTCTTACCACTCAAATATGAATGTTTGTAGAATGAGTCAGGGGAGTAAATCTGAAGAGACCTATAAAATAAAATTCTAAACTTCACCCTCAACTAAACCAGTTTGTATATAGTGATTGTTGACGATGAATACCAATCATTTTCCCCATGTCTGAACAAGTTAACTTATTGCATTATACAGAAATTAATCAATGTTCCCTTATGCTGGGTTTGTGCCTAAAGCGATGAGTGCCAAGTGTGTTTTCTCACTGCTGCTGTGAGAGCCAAGGCCTCTGCAGTGGCAGAATCAGAGAATATTCTTTGCATTAAACTCTAATCTACCTCTAATTTACCTCTATATGTTGACGCCGCAACCCAAATTGTCAGATTTGCCTGAAGGCCACAAAGTTACATAAAGAGGGAGTCGGAGATGTGCACAGAAAACATTGCCATCAGAATCTCATTTAGAAGTCCCACAACAGAGTCCACGGAGAGATAAAGACACTCAAAAGAGAATAAGTGGGCCAAGGAAAGTTGCCGGCTTTGCCCGAGGATGGGACTTTTCCTTGTGGAGGGAGGAATGCAAAGCTCCTGTCTGTGTTTTGTTGTCTTCTCTCTTTCTTTGGCACACTTTTGATTTGTAGTCCAACAGCTCCTGGCTGATCAGATAAAAAATGACAGGACCCCTGAAAAATGTTCCAACCTGTTCTTTCTTTCTGTTCTTCCTCCTTTGCCTCCCCTCCTCTTCCCCTCTCTCTCTCTCAGCCTTACTCTCCCCCTCTCTGGAGGCTGCTGCACAGAGTCGGGACAATGAGTTCTTGCAGTCAGACGTATGGAGATGGGGAGTGGGAAATTGAACGGTAGTGTGTAAACTTGTGAACCTGCCTATCAGGAAGCAAATGTGAGTCACTGTAGCTCTACACAGAAGAGTATGAGAAACTGACAGATACGACTGTCTGCAGGTGCACCGTCTGTAAGTGGACTATACAAAGTCTGAGCTGTGGTGACAGTAAGGAGCCTGTCTGAATGACCCATGAGAGTGTTCCAATGAAACCCGGTTGAACCAGGGCATTGTTTCCTGTCACTGCTCATTAGGTTCGACGTGTCGACACTGGTGCTCGAACCATGCATAGTAATGCATCCCTATACTACTCATAACTCATAATGATCACCTGGAAGTGTCTATGAGTGTATGTCTGGAATTTGTCTGCAGAAATTTCAAACCACACAACATGTCTTTTTAAGTAATTAATAATCTATTTGCTGCTGATCTTCTCATACTTGGATGTGAATTTGTTTGGATATACCTAGTTAACAATGTTTGCCAGGCCACAGCTATTTCTCTCAGGCAGTACCCACATTGGTTAATAACTCTAACCTCAACTCTGATTCTGTTAGTCCCATTTTTACAAAAACAAATGTCATGCATATTTTCGCCTCTCCCTTTTACCTTTGAAGCCTGGAGGTGTTTAATGTTTGCAACATGTATTTCACCATGATTTTGTTACTCATGACCGCTGACTTGCACTTCTGTCTAAAACAGTAATAAATTAGGAAGCAATAATATTTCAAACACACTCCAAAAGAACCCCTTTTTATTACAGTGTATTGCTCTTTATTTCTGTAGTTTTACTGCTAGTTGTTTGGTTGACCTCTTGTGTTTCACTGCTTTTAACGTCCACAGGTGTGACCAAGACATCTTTGTGTATGACCCTGTGTGTCAGAGAAATGACTCCGCTAATAATTAACCTCTGTAATAACCATACAAGGTGAGATCAGGCAGGTAATGAAGACTTAAAATATTTGTGTGTGTGTGTGTGTGTGTGTGTGTGTGCGTGTGTGTGTGTGTGTGAGTGTGTGTGTGTGTGTGTGTGTGTGTGCCTCCACACGTGTCCTAATGATCTCGTAGCCCCTGGCCGTTGCAGGTTTCCCTTTGAGGAACTGTCCTGGCCTGTGTTTTAGTGCTGCTAATAGCGGTGCACTGGGGGACTTTGTCATTTCCTACAAGAGTGCATTGAATGTGCTTTGATGGTGGGTAAAGATTAGGACTCAACTTCACTGCTTTGAAATACCATTCCCCTTTGAACTTCTCACCTAGCTTGGATTTGAAAGGGTTGTGTTTTCTTGTAGATCTGTTCGCTCAAGAAAATTTACTGAATTAACATTTGCTGTTGCTCTGTTAAATTGCTATAAGTCAGGAGAGCTGAGTCTGTTATTTGTCTGGTTATTATAAAATTTAGGGTATTAAAATGCATTTAAAAAACATTTTACCAAATTATTCTGCTTTCTGTTTTGAAAAATGGTGCTTATTTATTTTATATTCCCTGCCTCCATACAAAAATCATTGTGAAGAGACATATCTCTTGGGCTTTACCTCAAAATTGTCTTTGACCCTGGCTTCATAGCAGATTTCAGCCATTCATAATGAAACCCTGAAGTTTCCTAAGAATGACATTCTTCTGGACTTCCCTGCTCCTTTCTTTACCTTCCGCTGCACTGTGTGGAGAATAAAGCCCGAACATCCTTGATCTTTTCTCACAGGACTGGAGACGGAGGATTTTCTCTCCGTAAGAATCATTTAAGTGATCCCTTTGCCAGTGGCAGGGGTTTTGGAGTTGAAGATTGGATTCGAGGTGTGGAGGTGGGGGTGTCACAGTCAGATAATGACATTCCTGAGACCCAGAGATGGACCTTAAAGCCCAATTTAAGCTGCTCAGGTTTAATTGTAAGATCAGTAGCAGAGTAAACCCAGATAGCTTTCCCCGCGTGCCTTTTCATGATATGATCGGAAGCTTTATTTAGGCACAATATTTTACTTTAAGGACGCAAAACTGGAAGGTACTGTTCTGTGATTTACAAAGAAACCTAGATAATAATATTTTAATTCAGCACATTTTATTTAAAATACACTAAAATGTAATTACTAATCTGAAATTTAATTATTTATTGTTTGTTCCAATGATAAGGTCGACCTTACTAGTAATATTGATCTGCATATACAATACAATCTCAATTTTAACCTTAAGAATTACTTGTTTTATTGTTGATGTTTCTAAGTGATACATTCCATTCTTGAATGATTAAACGCCAAACTAAAATTATTGCAGCTGATCATCATATTGCAATTTCTAACAGTGGAAATATAAACCCCAAAATGTCTGTTTGAGGAGGATCAGAGGGCCTGAGATGCATCTAAAAACTGATATTACAAAGAGGACAAACAAAATAAAATCTACATTCACTTTACAAAGTCTTGATTTTCTCCCACAGATTTCACAATGATTATAACAAAGGATTTCCTAAATAACAGTTATAGGATTTTCATGTGGTTGTGCCGTGTGATATGACAAACTTAAGCAGATAATCACTGTTGACGCTCGATTGCTAGTATTGAAGGAAATTCAGCGGACGTAATTCCTTGCTGAAAGTGACTGTCATCATTCACTTACAACCACTACTGTTTACGCAAGGAAGAAAAACACACTGCAGGCTGACAGGATGACTTAGGCTGTTCTGAATATAGCTGATGAGTTAAGCCACACAGGTTTAATGTAATACCAGCTGGGGATCTTAGTGAGTTGGCACTTAAACAGGACAATATTATGTCATAGTCCGCAGATTCAAGTTGTTACATAAAGATATTTTTGACTGTTTTACATAGGTTAAAAACAAAACAAAGTATTGAGCCTGAACAGATTTTATTCTCAACCTGCGCAAAAGTCTGTTTATTGGACTGACACACTGTGATCTGTGGATGATGTGAAGATCAATACAACATTTGTTATGTATATATATTAAAAAAATGTACTTATTAATTCTGTCAAACCTTAATGTTGCTGAGTTTGTACAAACCTACTGTTTCCTTTGCATTCTTGCATTTCAAGAGAGCAATTTACTGCTTTGTCTCGCTTTCTTAAACACACACCTCATTAGCTTGCTATGCCTTTCTACAACACTTCATCTTTGTCCATGCATATGTGCATATCAGTTGAGTTATTTATGCTCTGTTTTGTTTTCAACACCCCATCTTGTAACAGCAAGACTGTCATGCATAAAGCAGTCAAAACCTCTTTTCCCTCCAACCCGTCCCACCTTGGCTGGAGAATTTATGGCCAAGTCATCGCCCCTGAGAAAGAAGCTGAAAGGAGCCTGTCCAGGCCCTTTGCTGAAACTTGGCACCCCTCATGTTTGACGCATCTCCTCATTTTGTCTCTTTTTGGACATGTTTGACACCACAGGGTGATGCCACTGACAGGGCGGTTTGACACCCATTCCTCGGCATCTTCCCAGCCACCTGGAGCTACGGCATGGCTTTTCATCTCTTTGCCCTCCAAGAAACCCCTACGCCAACGTACACTTCAAAATTTGTTACCCAAATCAAAGGTGGAGCGCATTGTTAAAGTTCGAACATTATACCAGTGTCATGTAAGCTCCTTGAACTGAACAGCTGCAGGTAATTCACAGAGACAGAATCCCAGTTTCTTTGTCACTGTTGTCTGATGGTTCTTGCTTAAGCCAGGAGTGGGTGTAAAGTCCTCTTTGCCATTAACACTTCAGCCCTGTGGCCTGTGTGCTTGGCAGCTGCCTACTCTGTAAATGAAACCAGAAGATGCTCGCGGTTTGGACGGCAGTATGGTGGGACCACATGCTAGATGGGCTACTAAAAGTGCAGTAGCTCTGACAAGTATTGTGTTGTGAGCCAGAAGAGCTTTGTCATACGCCTACGCAAATATCTCCAAAATAAAAGCTTTATGTTACAAAAGACACCAGAAGCTATGAGGTCAGCTGCATGTAGATGAATTTGTAATGAGATAAACCTCTAAATTTCAGTTGCTGGAGCCAAAAACGATCTGAGATAATTAAACAAAGACTAAACCCTGCGGCACCTAAACATATTGTCGCTTGACAAATCCTTAGGAGAGGGGGCGGATTGTAGTACAATTGCAAAGCAAAACGATATGCTTAACTGTTGGAAAAATGGATAGATTTATTTACAGCTGATGCCCAATGGCAAAATGTGTGAATCTGATACATTTTCTAAAATTGTGCTGAACTTTTTCATTGCCAAAAATATTGTGTTAAGTGTGAGCCATAAATTGACTGAAATATTAAATAAAACCAATCAGATTCATTTCATCTGAGGCCCGGCGGCCTGAATGTAGAACACTAGTGCACAATAGAAAACAAGACAAATTGGAGCTGATTTTATAAGTGATATGTTGCTGTACTTCCTAAAGCAGTCCTGAAATTACATGGTAGTATTTCAAGACAGAAAAAGATGATGGTCATGGTTTAGAAACAGGATAGCCTAAGCTTTTTTGCAGGTTAGTTGAGGTTCTGTGAACAAGATCACTGTTGTCATTGTTTGTAAGTGACATACACAGTTTATTTAACATGGACTAATCCTGTAGATTTAACCTGTTAAATGGAAAAGTCTCTCAAGTCTGTTGACATTTCATATCTTGATGACAACCCCTTACAAATGTGTCTTTTAATTGATCTTTTTAAGAGACATTCACATATTTAACCATGTAAGCATTTCCAAACTAAAATTCATCCACTTTGCATCGCAACATATTCTAATATGATAAATGGACCTGAATGTAGAGGGGAAAAGAACGGCGAGCCTTTTCCGTTACACTAGTATTTGAGGTTAAGATTCTTTGGACTGGGCCGGAGAACATTTTTCCACGCAGTCAACTGAAAGTGCACATTCTGCCCTCTCAGAAATGATCATTTGACCAAAAACACTCTCTCTTTATGCAGCTATAGGGTCTGATGCTGGAACTCAGGATTGTACTCACCACCAGATGGGATAGCCTCCAAGCACCCGTGAGCTGGACAACCACACACACATCAAATATCCAATCAGATACAAATCCATGAGGTAAGCCTTCTTAGTGAGTAAGAGGGTAAATGGATCAATACATAGAACTTCCAGTAGGCAAAGAAGAAGAGTTTCCAGGAAGAGAAGCTCTGGGGCAGCTTGATTGTTGAATGAGAGGAAAATTAAAATGATATTGAAAAAAAAATCTTGCTCCTGTTTTCCCCCTTCTTTGAGTCGGGCCAGGAAAGTGTGTCTGTCTCCTAGTAGTTAAGAGAATAAGTGTCTCTTACACACATGCACACACGCTCCTACCCGTCCTCTCCTTCCCTCCCTCTCTCTGAGGTTCTTCCCTAAGGTAGATATCTTTTTCTCTCTCTCTCTACTTTTTTCTCCCTCAGGATGCCTCATCCACAGGCCCAATATTAAAGGGGTGGGTGGGGGGGTGTAGGAGAGGGGAGTAGGGGGGAATGAGGTTTGGAGATGTCAGCTGGCAAGCCAATCACAGAAGATGGCCTTAGGTTACGAAAAAAAATTATTATTCGTTCCCATCTGTCAATCACACGCCACCCCCTGGTAATGTGGAAAAGAAAGGAAAGAGTGAAAAGAGGGAGGGAGAGAGGGAGGGAAATAAGAGAGGGAGGTACAGGGAGGGACACATGAAAAAGGTAGAGTTGTTACTCAACTTGTTTTATCCCTGATCATTGGAAAACATATTGTCAAAGTTAGTGAGGTGAGGTGGGCCAGATCCACCTCTGAGAACTGCATGCAGGATCCACATACATGTTGACACATTGATTTTTCGGGGGCCGTGCCCTGACTAATTGATCCGAGTGTTTGTTCATACAGTGCTCAAACAGGCACGTCCACATATGCACAATCCCACTCATGCACTCAAGGGGACATATACAGTGAATTTTCTAAATTGTTGTCCGCCCACCCCAACAGGGGAGGACATAAAAGGGGGCACAATAAAGCCATAAACTGCGGTGGTGGCTGGGCCAGGCATGCAGGGGTTATATGCTCCAGCAGCCCAAAGGCGACACATTTTACATCAATACTATTGTCATTCTGATGGGCTGTGGGGTGAGCAGCCGTGGGACAGGGGGAGGAGGAGAGAGAGACACAGAGAGACACAGAGACATAGACAGAGAGAGAGAGTGAAGGAGGAGGGTGGGACACTTGTGATGGACTTGGAATTAGCCTGAAGTAACAACACATTTTATTCACCTAAAAGGAAACTGATCAGGGTGAATACAAACAAGATACCTGGTTGAGATCAAACAAAGTTAGTCATAGAGATTGCAATCTTGTTAAGAATTTTGTCTCAAAGGATTATCAGTTGGTTCCAAAGAACGGCCACTAAAGATATTACACCAAAACAACCACAACAGACCATTTGAGAGCAGCAATAAATGCACTCACCTGAAAAGCATCTCTTCAATTACATTCATGTTCTTAAGGATTTAAATTTCCAGCTACTTTCAAACTGCACATTTTTCTTACCATGCAATGGAACATGATATTTCTCTTTTATTTTTATTATTTTTAAAAAATTATTTTTACCATGTCTAATGAAACTTATTGTGTGCTATATTGTTGTCTTCACTTTGGGTTTTCTTAGTGCAATTTCGTTTTCTGTGACATAATTTCCTAGTTTCTAAAACCAATATAAAAAGAATGAAAATGACTTGTGCTATTATTTGAAATTCCTGCTACCTTTTGGGGATTTGCTTAGACATGAGCTGTGCATTTAGACGTTGTGTAACGGCTGATCGTGTAAAGCTGGCTTTAGGGAGTGCTGCTTGTAACCATCTGAATCTAGTACATAACTTAATATTGTTTAACTCAGTGATTGTTGAACTGGTTTTAGCAGAAATTGTGTTACACTTCCTCAGGGTTATATATAATGGAGTTACATGATTTAATATTACAAAATAAATATAATTAGAATATTTTACAGTTACTGAGGAAAATACATTACACTTAGTACATAATGAAAAAAAATTAAATCAGCTTCAAAAGGGCTCTACGATGCAGTATTGGTTTAAATGTATGTTTTGAAAACTTTTCCCCTTCATTGCCCTGTTAAAAACATTTTATTTTATTTTATTTTATTTTATTTTATTTTATTTTATTTATTTATTTATTTATTTATTTTTCAAAATAAAAGTTCCATTGCTTAGATAAAATTTTTAAAATCATTATTTTTCTCATTTCATCTTTAACAAGTACCACCTATTACATATCAAAAACCTTCCCAAAGCTGCTTAACTGTGTGATATCATGTAGATTTTGCATTAGGGAGTTATGTTTGTAAAGAACAAGGTCAAAAACAGAGAAAAATGTTGATTTACTCACTGATCTAATGCTGGTTTTAATATGAATCATCGAAATCAAAAACATTCCTCATCATTTATATACTATAGTCACAGACACACTCCTGTTTGATAACATTTGCCACATTGATACTGATCTCAGTTTCATCTGAAGTGTGTGTTTCCTTTGGGCCGTGGTGTCTCTGGTGAGGACCTCCAGGGCATGAGTGAGTTTGGTGAACTGAGGGGGCTGGAAGGTCACTCAGCAGGGGCTGGGAGTGTGCACTCTGCAGTGAAGAGGCTGAGTGCCCACCACAGGGACTGAACCCACTGACCACAGTCTGGAGGTCAGCGCTGGAGTACCCCTCCTCTACTCACCCCTTCTGTGTTTTATTCCTCCATAACAAAGAAGATGGGGAAACAGGCTGTGACTGAGCACTACCACCCTGTTTTGAGAGAGGGTGTGTGTGTGTGTGTGTGTAAAGGGGGGGGGGGGGTTCCTCTGAATGTGACAATAATTGATAGGTGTCTTGCTTGCACTCCAGCCAGTCATGGTGGGGAGTCTTCTGCATAATTCCAATAAAGATGACTTTTTAATGCCTCAAGGCAAAATGTGGTATGTCATAGCCGTGCTGACAATGAGGCAGGTCTGTTTTCAATCACGAACATTGTCATGTGTTACGGCAACGTCAGAAATGTGCCTAGCTCAGCTCTGGGATTTGGATGACACTTGCTCTGTAGGAGCTATTGACAGTTAGCAGGGCCAGGGATGGATGGGGGGAATGTGACAGTGGTCTAATTTATGAGCACAGGCAGAGGAATCAGTCTGCGGTTTGCATCTGAACAACATTGAAACCACGTTTCCCAGGTTGAGGCCACAAGTGTGGGAACTGTCTGAAAATGCAACAGCGATTAAGGTCAAGAACATTGGAGCCCGATGCCGAAATGAAGTCAGCATTGCTCATGATGGTGTTTTGAACTGCGGTGTTTTGTAGAAACCTCTGCAAAGACGGGACTCTGCCTCGGTGTCTGCATCAGTAGGTGCACAAGAGGGGGAGGCACACACAGAGGTCCCCTACCGGGCTGGTTTCTACGGTGACCTGAGAAAGGCCGTAACAAGGTCCGGCTCTTTCTCAGGCCTAATCAGCGTATTACCACAAAGAAGGACATGTGTTCACCCCCCCACCACACTACTCTCCCCACTCAATCCGACCAGCATGGCTGGACACAGGCAGCCAATAAAACCAGGATTAGGAGGGTATCTACACACACTGGGCTGTAGCAAAAAAGTTTTTGAACACGCCCAATCCCGCCCTGCTCCCTTCACAAACTTCTTTTCATCATTGTTTTCAGCCTCTCATTCCTACCACCTTGCACTTTATCCTACTCGCTTCCATGTTTATATCCTTCCTTTGCCTCTTCCCTTCAGAGCTCTCAGCCTGTAAGCTCTGACTACAATAGGTCATCCAGAAATTACCAATTTTGCAGAGGCCGTTTGGCAAATTCCCAATGCCACTTGCCCACCTCCCTATTATTCTTGTAATCCTGTGCCTTTTGCTGTTATGATAATGAAATGTGCTCAATTGTAATGACAAAGCTGTGCATATGTTGAGTTCAAACAGTGTCGGGGAGCATGTAAAATATGAGTGACAGTGCTTATTTATAATTTAAGTAGGTACTAATTGGAAAATGCTAAAATTAAGAGATTGAGAAGTTTGTATCACTAATTTCCCTCTAGTCCCTAATTTAAAATGAGCTATATCTGCACCACTTACGGTGAATCTTCAACTGAACCGTAAGTTTAGGTCATTATCAATTAGACACTATGTTTTTCACCCATTTCATGGAGTGGAAAAATAGATAAATGAACATGATAATGTTAAAGGTTTTTAAAGCACACTACTCATTTTGAGTAATCTAATATTTTACAAATTACCTTTAAGGGCATGTGTATCACCATCTGAAGTGACACATCTTTAGAAGTAACAGACGTACCTGACTGTATGTGAACTCATGACTTATTGCATGAATGTGTGATTCATGCTCTTCTACATGAGGCTGGAAACTCTCCACTTAGATTTCATAACCACAAAGCATCTGTGCGGTTAATTGAGAGCAGGTAAGTATAAGATGGTGAGCTGCGTTGTGTCTGCATGGGAAGTGCAACGTGTTTACTGTCATGATTTGTCTGGAAAATTTTGGCAGTGCATTTGCTGTTTGCTCTCAGAGGCTGTGAGACTGTTCCCTCACAGTGTTGCTGCTAATGTATCCTGGAAATAGCAGAGTGTTAAAGATAATATAAACTCCTTTGTCAAGATTTTATAAAAGAAGGGACAAAGACGACAAGAACTCTTCCCCCAGATAAATCTTTTTCATTAGAGGAGCAAACACTTCATCTCGTGGTTGTATGAGTGAAGCTGTGTGCATGTGTGAGCTGCTCAGCAAGGTCTCACAAGGAAGAGTCTAAACCCTCAGCAGTTTTCAGCCGGACACTGAGGCGGCCTAATTAAAGGGCACTTAAGCCCCCACAATGCACAGTGGTGCAGATTGAAGTTGGTGGGGGTCCCCGCCGTGAGGGACAGAATTCATGGCACTCGTAAACAAGGGGGTCCAGGACAGAGGGACAGAAGAGGGGTATGTGCCAGAGACTTTGTTCACACAAGATGAAGAGTCAACAGCCTCCCCATCCTTCACCCCTCCTTAGCCATCCCCCCTAATAACCACCTTCTTCAGAGGAGCTGCGAACACAATGCCGTCCCACTCCCCTCCTCTTGCTCTCAATCACTGTTGGGACAATGAGGGGGAACCCCCCCAATACACACACACACTACCACTACCACCATTCTACCCCTCCCCGACCCCCAAACAGACACTTCTTTTATTGAAATTCTTTGGTGTTCTAATCCTCAGCTTCCTCCAGGGGCAATAATGGACTCCCTGCGTCAGCCTTTTCCAGCGAGGATATCATCCAAGCCTCCCTGGGTCACAAGTCCACATCCCCTGTTGGATAAAACCGGCCCTGGAGCGTCTTTCCTGTCACAGCCACTGCAGACCAAACAAGCCGGTGCAATTGACCTTTAGAACACTTTCACATTAATAGGGCAGCATGTATTCTCAGGTTATATTCTCTACATTCTGTTGCAGAACGCGAAAGAATCACCATTATACTGTTTAGACTCAGAGGTCACTGAGTTCATCGAAAATATTTGTGCTTGTTGAAAAAAGATTAATAGCTGTAGTAACATCTCGTCGGGTGAACGTTAAAGCAGACATTATACCATTTATATCTATCATTATTTTCTCTTTTTGTCATAATATATGCACTGTATGAACTCTGATTAACTGACAGTTTTGTTTGTCAGTAGGTCCTCATATTCTGGTTCAGCTTTTTTTTCTAATATTGGTTATATTTTACATACTAAATTCTAATAACTCATGGCAGAAATAGTTTTTGGATTCAACCTAAGATGACAATATTTTCCAAATTTTAGCACTCACCTGAATATATAACACAACATGTATATCGATATAGTCCTCTGTGTGCTCCTCTACTGCATCCCATTTCATTATTAACACTGATAATGAGTACAATTACACAGAAAAGCACAGTGGGAAGAGTCAGTGGAATACACTTTAGTTTCTCACTGTAGCACTTTGTATTTCATTATGGTTTCATCACTGCAGGTATATCACAATACAGGTTTTAGGATGGGAACCTCCAGTCCTGTGTGTGTTACTGGTGACATCTGCTGGTCACACACCATAATTAGATTTTTTTGGATTGACAAACGCCACAGTAGGAAACGGTCTTCAGATAACAAGTACTGTTTTGTCCACGACAGATGTGGATCTTTTATTTGTTTACTTAGATGACAAGTTCACCACAAATGTCTACCACCTTATATTTGTTTAGTTATCGTCTAGTGTCTTGGAAAATCAGAGATAACAAGAAAATGCCTATCGTTCCACTTGAATTACAATCATTTTATATAGAAATAGAAATTTTATATAGCCTACAAAAGAAACACATTTCTGCTTTACCTATGCCTCATATGCCTCATTTCACTACGTTTTGGCATTGCATTTTTGTATTTGCTGCATTTTATAAATGAACTTGTTTTCAATGTAAACCAATTTGTTGCTGTTATTTTGACTGTCTGGAAGATATTGTGTCTCAGTAGGGCTTTCCAGACAGGAAGGTTAATGCCAATGTTATTGAATTTAGTGCAAATTACACTATAATACCAAAATAAAAATCTGTTACTTAGACGTTGTTATATATGTAATTCTGGCAATAAAATAGACTTGAATACAAGATTCTGTGTTGGAATAAATACTTGAAAAACTATGTACCATTGCAGATAATTACTAGATATAAGACATAATAAATTAACAGTTGTGCATTCATTTTATAAGAGAGATTTTGTATATCTTACAAGTGCATCATTCAAAGATAGTACTGCCATGAATCCCACTAAAGACATTAAATTCTGTCAGAAACCTTGGCCCACAAATCTAATGGCATGAGCCAAAGTGAAAACATAGTTTACAGACATATTCATCCAAACACGTTTTATGAGTACATTTATACTTGGACTTCATTTTACTCTCTGATGAGTCCTGTAAGAGACATATGTTGAGTGAGGACAATAATAATAATCCACATTTGGACCTTAAGTGTATTACTTAAACTTCAAACCATAATTTAATTTTACTTCTAGATCACTATTTAAACATTCACTTGGAGAATATGCTACGTGACCTAAGTTTCATGTAAAAGTGCAATGTATATCTCAATGTCAAGTATATTCAGATGACGACTTGTTGACATTGCAGCTGTAGACAGCATCTGTGTCTCTCTCCTGAGGTGTATTTTATCAGTGTTGCGTATTTGGCCATTGTTCCAGTGCCAGCAGTGATCTCACAACACTGTCATCCTTGGTTCGCATCTGAACAAGGCTCTAGGTTTACACGGTTAACATAGCTATACCACCTAAGGCCATGAGCATAGTCCACTGTCAGCCCGCCAAACCTGTTTGATGCCACTTATCACAGGACTACCCTTAGAAACAGTCGGTATCATATATCATTGCATGCAAGTAGAACACAGATGACCCCCTTGGCCTAAGGCTACTGCAGACCTAAATTAGCATTAGGGCTTATCTGGGGATCTAGAACATGACACTGTTGATCTTTGAATTTGGGACTGGAGTATCAGCACTGTCAGTCATTTTTTTGTTGCTTCAAAGAAATCCTGTCACCTTGGTTAGGTAAGGACTCAAGGGCCTCCTTTTGTATGAGCTTTAACCACAAAGATGTACGAGTCATGGGTAGTTAAATGAAAGACAGTTAACTTGCACTTGAATGAAAAAAGTCAATTTAGTTTCAAGTAACATCATAAATTTGGATGGAAATGCTTTAGTATGTTGGTCACAACTTACAGAATCCATACCATCCGTCCTTAGACTCAAATAGGTCTTTACTACAGCTTTTTGTGTAAATGTTAATATTCAAAAAGGCTATAGGTCCTCTCTATAGCTGTATGAATTCCAGTCCTGACAAAACTGGCCTACATAATGGAGGAGTCAAAAGTCAAAGTACAAGAATCAGAAAAAAGATGAGAAATTAGCTGCAAAGGAGTGAAGTTCTACTAAGAAAAAGACTGCAGCATGATGTCAGACACATTGTCTTTGTAGGTTGAACCAAACCCAGAAGGAAAAAAAAGACTGGGCAAAGAAGAAACAAGGTCAAAAGTATGAGGGGTTGACAAGATGTGAGTGTGTAATTTAACCCATAAAGACCCAAACAGCCACCACTGAATAAAACCTTTACTGATATAAAGTGTTTACTAATCCTATCAATATATGTAAATAATTGTTGTAAATACAGTTTGTCATCTTTTATGGTCATCAGATATGACCCATTTGGACGTTCAGAGGCTCCGTAGTGAATGTGGAAACACTGTCATCTACAACATTTATTCACCCGTAACACACATGGAGTTTGGTCAATGACAGTGGCTGGAGGCACTTGTTTTATGTTCAGTTAATGTTATATTTTACTGAAGAAGTCACTTTCTCTTCAGTTTTCTCTGTTTTTGATATAATAACCCACAACTTTACTCTGAGCTTTTATGAACATCTACATGATCAGTAAATCAGATATTGGTAAATACCTGATTTTTACTGAAAAAAATGTAAAATACAGAGGATTATTTTATAATAAATGGTGATAAATCACTTAGGAAATGTTAAATATATAGAGAAAATTATTTTTGGAACTGCCTCAAAAGCACCACTGGGTCTTTATGGGTTAAAATTGCCAGTCATCAGTAGTGGAAGAAATGTTCAGATTCATTGCTTGAGTAGAATAACCAGTAGAGCATAGTAAGACATTCCATTACATGTAGAAGTCCAGCATGACTCATTTGGTTGTGAGTGGGATCCATTGGTGCTGAGGGATGCCAGATAGATGTGGTACACCCAAACAGAAACTGAGGGTGTGCTGGGAACTTCTGGCATCCCCCTGTGAGGGATCTTCAACTCCCACATCCCAGGGGAGGCTGGGGATCTGGATTCTGAATGGGCCAGTCTCAGTAACTCCATTGCCTGAGAGGCTGTGCAGTGAGTTGTGAGTTGTGGCCATAATGTTGTTAGTGCTTGTGTGGTGGTAATCCCCTAACCTGGAGGCAGTAGAGGAAGCCACAAAGCTGAAGGACTCCTACTGTGCTCGGGTTGGCTCATGGATCTCCAGAGCCAACGTTTAGATGACTTCAAAGAGGTTCTGGTAAACCCTCAGATGTGCCAGGAGGAAAAGCAGTGCTTATTCAAAGTGTTTACGATGAAGATGGGATTCTGCTGATTTTGTTTGAGGATATTATCATGACATAGCAGGAATAATTTGAGGATCTCCTTAATCCTACCATCACACTTTGTTTAGCAAAAGCAAAACAAAGTGGAATACTGGAGCAGCTTTTTAACCTCTCCTGGCTGAGTAAACATAACATGTGTTCACATCTGTTTCATGAACTTGGAGAAGGATTGGAAGAGGCTCGGCTGTGTTGACATCTGTAATGTGAACCTGATGACGAAGGTGGGGGATTGGAAACATATCATTTGACTTCGGTCAGAACTTTTAGGACTTGAAACTCATTTGACTAAAACTGAAGAAAAGGGGTTTTTTTTAGCAGTGTTTTCTTTAATGCAGTGTTATTCTATCAGTGTTACAGAAGATAACAGTGATTCCATGTTTAACCCTTTCATGCATGAATTATAAGAGCCTTAATCAAGATTTTTTTTCCTGAGTGTTTTTATTCCTCGAGGCATTAAAAAATAATGCGATTGAAATTGTTTTTATGAACCCATTTTTCATGGAGTTGCAAAAATGTCCACTCAGCTGGACACCATGCATTACATTTCTGAAGCAAAGAAATGTATTTACTGATAAACTGTGTGAAAACTGTGAAATGAAAACATTTTTAATGTGGCTAATCAGATGTTTTCTCACATTTTAACATACACTAATACTAGTCATTACTCACTTCATGGAGATAATATGTAAAAAAACAATAAACAAAAAACAAACAAACACAAAAACCTGTTAATTACAGTTTAATAACAATAACAAGCAACTGATTTACACTCAAACTTGTTAGTGCAGATCAGGTTTATCAAGAACAGGAAAGTTACAGTAACAGTATGAATTGCAGTGTATGGGATGGTGTGTGCACTGCAAAAATCTAAATCTTACCAAGTGTATTTTTCTTATTTCTTGTCAAAATATCTCATCACACTTAAAATGAGACATACTCACCTAAAGAGTAACTTTTTTTTTGCTTAATTCAAGCAAAAAAAATCTGCCAATGGAACAAGTGAAAATTATCTTAAGTAAGATTTCTCGAAATCAGATTTTCCAGATCTATTGTCTACAAATCAGTTCTTATATCTCACTGAAAAGTTCCTCTTAAGGTGATTCTATCTGATTTTAAGTGTGATGAAATATTTGGACTAGAAATGAGAAAAATACACTTGGTCAGAGGAAGATTTTTGCAGTGTAAGTGTCCACTGTGTTGGCTGATATGGAACTAAAACAACAAAATCCATGAATAGACAAGAAAACAGCTGTCCACTGTAGTTACCGCTATGCATGAAAGGGTTAATGTGGAGTACTTTACCCGAATCATACCTGAATATTACCTAAAAATTGTTTATTGCTAGTTATTGATAGGATTAGTGGATCAGAAGTTATTAAATGTTGTAGATCAGTTGATGCTTTTGGTCATCAGAAGCTGGTTGGTCTTTAAGATTTAAGCAAGTTTCAGTGAATGGTGAGAAATCCAGATTTTGAGATGGTATGATACTGTTAAGAATAAAAGTATTGTTTGGCAGCAATCTTGTGTTACACAACCCAGATAGTGCTGAGGAGAGTGAACTTTGGAAAGAGATCTTAGTCACAGTAATAGAAGAAAAAGAATACAGACATGAGTGTAAAACAGACTTCTTGTACCCATAAAGATTAATCTGTATGTTTACTAGTTTTATTTCTTTATTTATGTATTTGTTCATCAGTTGTTTATGCCCCTTAGTGTCAATCATATCAGTTTTCTCCTGTCCCCCCACGGTGACGTCGGAAGGGGCGTTTCCAACGTGCTTTCAACGCATCACACACCGATAGGTCAATACCGGTCATGTGATCTACGCCAACCAATCACGGCCTACCATGACGAGTCTGGGTTAAAAACTCACTCGAAAAATGGGGCCGTGAAAACGGTGACGTTACATCATGAGCCGTGCCGTGTTGTCACCAGCTGTTGGCTAGAAGACGACGCGAAAGTGGATGTGTTTCAACTGGATTGTGTGTCTGCTAACACACCGTAGCACTTAACAGCTGCCCCGGAGCAAATAAAACGTGTTACCGGATGACTGGTCGAAACACCGGAGCCACCTCAGTGTCACGGTGGTAGTATCACTTACATAACTGAAGGCATCGATAAGACAAAAACTGATAACGGACAAGTGCCAATACAGGTCGGAGTTGAAGCCATTTTTCGCTGCAGTGAGTCTGATTTATTTACTTGGTCCAGAATACCGGTGTAGTTTTAGCTCCAGTAGCGTTGACCAGTCCACTTGTAGATCTGCTGTTGCTACGTAACGGGTAGTATTTTATATTTTAGCCAGTCTTATTATAAGCCAGACAACTTAGAAAACAGGGTCTGCCTCACTGTTTACAATGTCAATCAGATCATGCCGACTGGTCACAGAAGGCTTGAACATCAGGGTTTGTTTTAAGGCAAAGGTTACTTTAACAGAATGCAGGATCTTGCTCATGTTATTTCCCATTTTAACCATCTACAAATCCTCTATCCTCTTAAATCTGACTTCTGCATAGTGTTGACAGGATTGATCTCAAATCTGTATCTTCACACATGACAGGATGTATGGACTTCAATGCAATTTGTAAGGCATTTCCGTTACAAGTGACTAATGTATTGTAAATACTCTGGATTACTTCAACATTGTCTTTGTTATCACAGCCAACAGTGCGTTAAGTCTGCCTAAACCAGACTTAATCCAGGAGTCACTGTGGACAGAGCCAAACACAAAAGCAGGGTGGTGTTTTGTCTGGCACCAAGGGCGAAGACCCAATTTTCCCTTGACCTGATATTTTACATAATGTCAAGTAGAGTGGAAACTAGTAAACAAAGAAAATCAACAGAATTTGCAATTTTAGAGCAGAACATTTTGTTTTAGTGTACTTAGCACACTGATATTGTTCAACTCAACTAAATGTATCCAAAGTAAAGATTTAAGCCTCTTATTGTATTCTCTTTACTGTCTGTCTAAACTGTATCTATAATTAAATATATTTACTCGTATTCTGTGTTGCCAATAACACTTTTACATGCATTAGTTGAGAGATCAACAGCGTTACCATATAATACTTAATACAGTTTAATTAAAATCAATCAGGACATTATATTAAGCCATTAAATATTTTTAAGTATTTATAAATTAAGAATAAATATTTAATGTTAATAAATCGTCAAAGTCATTTTAAAGACTATAAATATTGGTGGACTTTGGCTCCTATAACAGCTAATGGATTTACAGCCACCACAATAACCTGCTTTTTCCTGTTCCATACTATTATCATTATATCAGCCTTGAAAAATTCCCATTTGGATGAATATTGTTTCAGGATATGACAAATGTAAACACAATTACATATGAAGTTATCAAATCAGTAGCCCGCAGCTCACTAAAGTTCTTCCTACTTATATTAGTTCCTTGTACACAAAAAATCCTTAATATTTTCTTCTGCTCTAAACAAATAAATGAATGAATAAATACTACAACCCCTGAAACTTACAACTTTAATGTCATAACTCTAGATCACAGGCTTTTGCATAATGTGAGAACCAGCAATTTATCAAATCTTTACATCCTACAGGAAGAGTTTAAGTGTCGCCATCATGAATGTGGGCACAGCACACAGCGAGGTGAACCCCAACACCCGGGTGATGAACAGTAGAGGGATCTGGCTCTCCTACATCCTTGGAATCGGTCTGCTGCACGTCATACTGCTCAGCATTCCCTTCGCCAGCGTACCAGTGGTCTGGACCCTCACCAACCTCATCCATAATTTGGTCAGTGGAAGTAAATGCCTACAGGAACCACTCTGATCAGTGAAGAACAGATAGAAAAAAAGGTCAATATATTAAAAGACCCAGAGATGTGAATAGTGCAAATAGGGGACCCATCTGGAAAACAGTAACAGAGTACATTAAAACTACTAAATATCCAATTATGACTAGAGATTCTTATGTTTAAGTAGGATTTGAACATAATCAGCAATTACATTTTACAATTGTTGGTGATTCCTACTTGCTATTAGTTTGTTTTTTCAATGACCTGGATCCATTGATGTTTCAACCCACATTTTCATTTGGGATAATACACTTTGATTACACAAGATTTTCTGTCTGTCAGTTTAATCTAAAATTTGATCTTAGAATAGAAGTGGATTTTATAGTTTGGATTTTGTTGCATACCAAAATGTATCATACAAATTAGGAGCTCTTGTAAGATTTCAAAATCTAAGAAGCTTTTTTTTTTTTTTAACTTGTACAACACTAATGTTTTCTCCATTGGGTTTCCATGTGTCTTGTGTTGCAGTGCATGTACCTCCTGCTTCACACAGTCAAAGGGACGCCGTTTGAGACCCCGGATCAAGGCAAAGCCCGGCTCCTCACACACTGGGAGCAAATGGACTATGGTGTGCAGTTTACTGCTTCGCGGAAGTTCCTCACCATCACACCCATTGTCCTGTGAGTAGTCATTCAGCGCTACTGCTTAACTTGCAGTTGTGTCACAGGTGAAACATTCACTGATCAGGAACCCAGTTTTGGACACAATTTAACTCAGTAATAGAGTTTGTTTTCAGTAATTTCAATGTGTAGCCTATTTATTTTTATGTTTTGCACCTGTCTTATGCATTTCTGATCCCCCACTGCCAATTTTATTGACCAAAAGCACAAACACAACTCTTATGGGTAGAGTGAAGTTTCTTTCCCTTTTGCCAGGATCATATATCACAGTGGCTAAGCAATATTTCTGTTATTAAGTAGGAAGTAGTAGTATGCCTTTAATTGCATGATACTACTTTTACATGCATGATTGTCAAAACATATGTATTTTAGTTGTAGAGGAACATCTACTACACTTACGCTTGCCATTTACAATTTTCAGTTTCAAAAAGTGCACATGGTAACTTTGCTTACTAGCCAAATTCACAGATTGTTAAGGAGCTTAGTATTTGCAGCTACACCCCTTGCTGTTTTCATGCCCTTTTCTGTCCTTATTAGTGCTATTTACAGGAAGCACTTTTGTCCCCTGGGGTTGAGCTGCCAGCTCTGCCTGAACATTGTAGTAATAGCGGTTTTGCAGGTGTACACTCTTTGTTCTCACTTGTTTCAAAGATCATTTATTCACTATGTTTTGGAACCAGTGCCAGCAGGAAGAGACACAGGGTGAGTGTGTGCTAAGGCTGCAGCTGGACCAACACATGTGCTAAAGTATTTAAGCATGTTTATTGCATGTCTTCACTTGTTCTGCAGTGAACAGGATGTGCAAGGTCTAAATGCACAATACTCCCTTACTACTGTGTGCAGTTACATCTAAAAATACTGTTTACATGGAAACAGCGTAGTTTCTCTGTTGGTTCTGGTGTCTCTTAGTGCCCAGTGCTGGCATGGAGCCACCACACTGTAATAGAGGAGATGCTGGTAACTCAGTTAGGTTGCAGTTGTTAATTCACTTTCCTTGCTTCATTCATTAATTATCGTATTGGTTGGCCTGTCAGCACCATTTCACAGTTACAAGCTGTATCTCAGAGCACAGGGAAAAAAGTGTAAAGGGTTTTGACTGTTTCTTTTTAATAATAGTTTCAAATTTATATCATATTTGCCATTACAAAGGTTTTTTTGTTGTTTTGAGGTTGCTGACTTGGATGGCAACAAGTTTTTCTGCAATGACTCGTTTTCACCACATGGTACCTGTCCTGTTTTTCGGACAAGGTTTTGGTAGTAGATGCTTGTTTTTTCACTGCAGTATCTGGTCATCATTGCACTACCACGTGAAACTGTTGTCATTATCTTTAACACAACACAAAACCCCATCCTCATTGGAACCATTTCTCTATCTACTGTTGGAATGTCTAGAGTTCCTCATTTGACTGTGGGATGGTTCTGTTGGTTGCCATATAACCAGTGGAACAGTGCAATAACTTTCTGGACTTTCAGAGAACGCAGACCTCCTCTATGGCCTGTAGTCAACTAAACCACAAACAAGACAATCTGAGGAAACAGACTGTGGCCCCTTTAGATCCAAACTGTAGATATAAGCCTACAGTATAATACACACACACACACACACACACACACACACACACACACACACACACACACACACTCGACAATGAATAGCGTGTAGTAGCTTGTTGACAGGTTTGTTAGATCTGTCTTTCATGTTATGTTATGTATTGGAACTGTTCTGGAGATGATTCCACAAGTTTTGCTGATTAAAAAATTGTCAGTAGAGTTGAGTCAAGCCGGTGTCATGCAGTAGAAGAGAGCCATGAGATAAAAAACATACAATAATGTAGTCTTCATCACTTTAATCAGTATTTTCCTCTCTGCTTTATCTCTGATTCAGGTACATCCTTACCAGCTTCTACACCAAATACGATCGGGCCCATTTTGTGGTCAACACTGTTTCCTTGCTCACTGTGCTCATCCCCAAGCTGCCTCAGCTGCACGGTGTGAGGATCTTTGGGATTAACAAGTACTGACAAGGCAGAAGAGGACACCTCCTTCCCTTTAGTCCCTATGGACTGTAGTAGGCACACAGAGTATCAGACCTCTGATTCGGCTGCAGGTCCATAAAGATCCATGGCTCTGTGGCTGTCAACTCTGCTGAGCAGCAGTCTAAATGAAGCCTTTTGGGGATTCTGCCATGGTACCAAACCCCAGGAAACAGACACAATACACTATACAGATGGCACAAAGGGAAAGTGTACCGTTGTTATTATGTGTGGCCGATTTCCTTTTAGTTACAGTCTGTTAGTGACACTTATAAAGGGAGTGTTTGTAAATGGGGTGTAATATGTCCATTTCTGTAGAAAGTAAAACTCTCTTGTATGACAGGTGTCAGAAGAGAGAATGCTGTAGTTGCACAAATACTATGTGCCATTTTACACCCACTGGCACACTTAGACAGTAATCAAAGTTATTTTGTATGTAATTATACACTGCTGTATTTATTCAGTTTCACTCCTACATGCAACTTCCTCTTTCTTGAGGTTTTTGTGCTTGGAGGAGCGTAACAATACTTCGATGAAATAGTGAGGGACCCATGAACTGCTACAGAGGCGAGACACGAGAAACCGCAAGGTTTTATATTTAGCACTCTGGCTTCCTCAGGGCCAAGATTGGGAACTCAAGCAACTCTTATTTTTATCTGACCATTACCATATTTGGACTCCTCTTGTCCTGGATTTTCTCACAGCAAGAATCCTGTCTCCACAACTGTCTGGCCCGTCTGCAGAAATGATGTGGACTATACAAGGACTCCTCTCAAACAATTTACCTGAAAGTACTTCAGAATATGGATGAGAGGGATTTTTTCATACTTGCATAGTGATACTACATATGTGAATACGTACTGGAAACTATGCTATAAAAGTACTCAGGACCTGAAGAAACCTTGCATCATTCTGTCTGCTTCTGAGTTTGGAACATTGTGACAAATGGTACATAAAGTTAGTCTTTTACTAAGTAGATTTAAGCAGTGTGATCCAATCCTATTCAGTAGCTAAACAGCAGCTCCTTGTGGAGCTTATAATGTTCACTTTTTGTTGACACTGTGACAGAATTGTTGATTCAACTGTATGGTACTCTTTTAAGACTGTGCAGTATATTGTTGTGGTGTTTTGTACTGCATTGAACAATACTGGTGTCAATATGATGTTTTAAATATTTTGTCCAGCCACATTTATATACATGATTGGTGCAAATCTGAGATATCCAAATTCACATCCTTTGAGGATTATTAAGTACTTGCTTTCAACCCAAACAAAAGGGTTTTAGTCGTATGTGGACATTTCATTCATATTGTGACTGTCCTTCATGCTATAGGGCTTCTGAATTATGCTGAGAAGTTGCTTCACATGAGAGGGTTTTAGGTATTATGTAAGTTTTTTTTCTTACATTCATAGTTTATAGTTTTAGGTAATGTTAGTATAATGCATGCCTATGGTCTTTTTTTTATTGCGCTTACTTGAAAGGCCTTGCATTCCTGCTTTTTTATGAGGATGAGGATGCAATTAATAAGCATCCATCCATCTGTTATCTCCTTCTTGTCTGGGTCTGGGTTGCATGGGTGCCACCCTAAGCAGGGATGTCCACATTTCCAGTTCCCTGATCAGCTCTTCCAGCTCCTCTGGGTGACACTGCTGTTCCCAAACCAGCTGAGAGGCTGAATCTCCAGTGTTGGGCTGCCCTTGGGTCTCGACTTGAGATTGAGAAGCCCAAAACACCTCA